>NC_135806.1:95909283-96044283 GCF_964213995.1 Mustelus asterias | reverse complement strand
AACAGTTGTTTAAGATAATGTCCATTAAACTGAGTTTGAAAGATTGTAATTATCAATAATATTTACAATTTAGATTTTTAGATGAAAATATAGTTAATTACAGAAATATTGTGAATTTCTTTTTATGACCCTAAATATAAACATAGTTTAAACACATCATCCTGTGAACTGTATAAATTAACCAGCAACAGCTTGAACTTATGTGTTACTTACACAAAGGCTATCACAGGTGATCATGAAATGGGAAATGGTATTCCCCTAACCACTCACGCAATGCCACTTGCAATGTCAAATTATTACAATCTTGAGTTCTAACTGAACGGCACCATTTTCAAGGACTTCATTACAATATGCTTTCAGTTATTCTGTTAAGGTTGAATTGCTGATTGAATGCAAAGTAGGCAAAGGCATATTTCTACTGGCTCTGTACATTCTGTGATCTCTCCAAGCCCTCAAAATCTTTCCTTGATCTTTGCAAACATGGCAGAGCATAGTTTTATTTATGCATTCATTTATCTTCTCATCAAGGTCAGCTTATGTGGTCTTTAAGCGTCTTCGAATTCTCATAATCAACTCAGATCAGCATCTGCATTGTATGTACTTGTAACATGGATAATGGATCTCACTTACAATACCTACAAACTCAGCTGAGAGCAATACAAAGCAAACGGGCGTAAGATGCGTCATCCTAGACTGAGCCCTGATGAATAAAAATGAAGATCTTGTCAAATGAAGAAGTGACAGGTTAATTTACAGAAAGGGATAGTGTGAACATACAGCAGCTCAGCTATTCCAGTCTGTACATGGGGTGCCATCTATCTGCAGGAAGGGCAATTGCAGTACCTCAGCTAGCTCAGATGATTTTGCAGTTTTGTGAAATCAGAGGAACTGAATTGATGATAAAGGCAAATGTATGATTAGACACAGGGGCTCTCTCACCAAAAACATGGTTTTCAACAAAGGGCACCATATCAAACAGAGATACAAAGCCTGAAGCAGTTGTCTGCGCTCTTGCCATTTTTCTCTCTTTTAATTTTGCTGCCCTGTGGTTTTCAGTTCCGACATTATGATCTGCACTGCCACCAAAGATAATTATTCTACCCTTTAGGCCATCAGACAGTTATTTTTGATCATGTATGTATAAAAGATGTTTTTTGCTTCTCAGAACTGCTTAGTCGATATCAGTGGTGTTAACAATTTCAAAAAAAACTGTCTGAAGCGAGACTATAAATGCTTTGGGAAAAATGTAAGGAGAAACCAATTTTATTAATTAAGTTGCACCTTTGCTATGTGAATTTAAAAATTGTAGGCTTTTTCTAACAGTAATTACTTTCTCATATCTGTTAAGACGTTTTTTGAGAAATGTTCTGCCATGGCATGCAACTTGCTAGACTTGCAAGCCTCTAAAATGTTTTATTTCCTCAACTATCAGGTTTCAACTTCCATCAATATAATTATACAACACCTCAAGAAGATAGCGATAAACCTCAGTACCAATTGGTAGAATTTCCGGCTAGGTGCCAACTGTCATTGGCATTGCAACACAGCAAGCTAAGAATCCCCCAGGCAATAGATCTAAAGCAGTTTCTGCTGAATAATCTGATAGCTGGCATCAAAAACAGAACAAAGATACATACTTACTTGCCCATCATCATGATAAAGTGACTTAATAGTAAATAAAATGTAGCAGAGTTCTTTTTAAGTACATTTCTTTTTCTTTAAATCAACAACATGCTGATAATCGAAAGCTATAAAAGAAGCACTTTCTAGCTTACCCTCAACAAATAGTCTCAGACCAATGTGACATTTACCCAATTCCTGGAAGAATTCAAGGGTTAGGACATATGCCCAGTATTGCAAACAGTTGTCTGAAAATGCATCTACGAGTCTTCATCTACTACATTCTGAAGAGAAAAGGAGAAATAAACTAGCAATGGTGCCCAACAATAGATAACCAACTTGATCCCAAATTCCTTCACTAACTGGGATTAGAAAGGGCGTGTCATCAGGCTGGCATGGACAAGATGGGTTGAATTGCCTCCTTCTGTGCTGTAACTTTTCTGTTGTTCTATGGTTCTAATGGAACAAGAACAAACAACTTCAACATTTGAATCCACAGTGCTCCCACTGTACACAATCCCAATCATCCAATCTTGAATGGTGGAGGATAATTAAACAACTGTAGGAGGCAGCTCCTCAAACAGCCCCATCCCCAATGATAGGGCAGCTAGCACATAGGTGCAAAAGAAAAGGCTGAAACATTTGTAGCCATCTTCAGTCAGAAGTGATGTATGGATGATCCATCTCAGCATCCGTCTGGAGTCCCCAGCATGATAAATGCCAGTCTTCAGCCAATTTGTTTTACTCCATGTGATTTCAAGAAATGACTAAAGGCACTTAATAAAAATGTTAGGCTCTGGCAATATCCGATCTGTAGTATAAGCATGCTCCAGATATAGCTGTGCACCTAGCCAAGGAGCAGCAGTACAGCTACAACACTGGCATTGACCCAACAACATGGAAAATTGCACGGATATCTCCTGTCCACAAAAAGCAGGACAAACCCAACTTAACCAATTACAACCCCTTTAGTCTACACTTAATTGGTAGCAAAGTGATGGAAGATGCCATGACAGTGTGATCAAGCAGCACTGACTCAGCAATTACCAGTTCACTGATGTTTCGTCTGTATTCTGTCAGGGCCACTCAGCTCCAGACCTCATTGCAAGTTATGTTCCAGGCATTGATAAAAGAGCTGAATTCAAGAGGTAAGGAGAGTGACTGCCTTTGACATCAAAGCAGTACTTACCCAAGTGCAGTATCAAGGAGGCCTACCAAAATTGAAGTCAATGGGAATCAGAGCAAAGCTCTTCACTGGTTAGAGTCAAAGGATGATGGTTTGGCTATTGGAGGCCAATCATTTCTGCTGCAGATCAGGCTGCAGGAGCTCATCAGTATTGTGTCCTGGACTCAAACATTTTCAGCTGTTTCATAAATGACCTTCCCTCCATCACAGGCTCAGAAATGGGGATTTTGTGCTAATGATTACACAATGTTCAATACCATTCGCAAATCCTCAAATACTGAAGCAGTCCTTGCCTGCATGCAGCAAGATCAGGACAGCATTCACACTTGGGCTGATGTGGAGCAAGTGATGTTCACACGTTATAAATGTCAGGCAATCATATCTCCACCAAGAGAGCATCTAACCATCTCCCCACCAAGAGAGCATCTAACCATCTCCCCATGATATTCAACAGCATTTAAAAGTCTAGGATTGGATTAAAGAGTAGTAAATGGAATTTGTCAGTAAGTATGAAATGTATTTTAAAATTACAAATGCAGAATATAAATGCCAAGATTTAATGATGAGTTTATATAAAACCTTATTAAGATATCAGTTTTGTAATTGTGTTCAATACTTTGGGAAATGAACATTTGGCTATCTCCCTCCAAACAACTGGCACCAATCTCTTATGGGTTTCCTGCCCTCTTTGCCCATAACACGATCCTTTCATGCCCTGATTCCTATCAGCAGCACTTCCACAAATGCAACAATGTTCATCACACCCTCCACCTCAGAGTGCTCACCACCACCCCCTTGACTAATTGTCCACTGCCCAACTAAATCCCCTGTATGTACCCAAAACCCCCACCCAACTCCCGAGTATCTGACCCCATCCCCTCAACCTTGACTGCCCACTCAAGCTGCCACCCCCCGCCGCCCCCACCCCCCCGCCGCCGACCCCCCCCCCCCTCCCCCCCCCCCCGTGCTTACTGACCCACATTGGCTCCCGGTGAACTTTGATTTTAAAATTCTCATCTGACCCTCCATGGCCTCAATCCTCTTGATCTCTGTAAGCTCCTGCAACTCCACAATCCTCCAAAAAAATTGGTTCCTCCAACTGTGTTCCCCTGCATTCTTTATGTATTTTATACCACCATCGGGTGCCATATATTTCTGGCCTGGACAGACTACTGATGGAGATGGACATCCAGATGTTTAACTGTGTTTTAGACAAACAAAAGCATGTTAGCTAGATTGCTCCAAAGAGCCTTTACTGTGAAATAGGATTGGGACACCTTTTCCATAATGAAACAAAGCCTTAAACAATTAAACTTCCTTTAACTTGAACAAAGACAAAAATGAAAATGCATTTGTACAGCAGCAATCACTTGTCACCGAGTTTGGGAAGGAGGACTCACTCTTTAGTTGTTCCTAAGCTCTGGAATTCCCCATCTAAACCTCTCACTGCTCCTTTAAGATCCTTCTTCAAACCTACTTCTTATAGCACAATTTTAGTCATCTATCCTACTATCTGTTCCTATGATTCAATGCCAATTTTACCTGTTTAGGTTCCTGCAGAGCATATTGCTAAGTTTTCCTATGTTAAAGGCACTTTCTAAATGTAACAATGCTGCTGGTATTGAAGGAGATTTGCTTTTTTGCATTCTGATATTAGGTAAAAAAAACACGCAAGGACAGTTCCAGGGAGCTGAATAAATGATGAGAAGAATTGGGGGAGGCTGGTGGGGTCAACAACAAAAAAAAAGGCTGCAGAAAGGTCAAGAATAGAAAAGAAACAATCTAGCACACCGAATGTAATTTGTCATTCTAGCTAGGCAATTTCAGTGTTTTGAAAAGGGAGCAAATCATACAAGAGGGACTTAAACACAGTTTTGGAGAAATGCATTGAATATTGCATTAAGCAACATTAGTTAAAGAAACAGATGCATTTCTTTCACAAATGTCGCTTCCCGACTGAAGAGCACATCAACATAAATACTCGTAAGTCTTAACAGCACTTCATCCTACCCTATACATCCATCTGAAGGGATATGGCTTTCTGAATGAAAACGCATGTCATAGAGTCATACAATACAGAAGAGACCCTACAGCCCATCGAGTCTGCACTTACAAAACTACACTAATCTTACTTTCCAGCACTTGGCCCATTGCCTTGAATGTAATAACATTTCAAGTGCTCATCTACCTACTTTTTAAAGGTTGTGAGGCTTCCCGCCTCTACAACCTCCCAGGTAGTGCATTCCAGACTCCCACCACCTTCTGGGTGAAGAAACATTTCTGCAAATTCCCTCTAAACCTCCTGCCCCACAACTTAAAATTATGCCTCCTCTTCATTGATCCATCTAAAGAGCAGCTGTCCATATCCTTCATTATCTTATACACCTCAATCAGGACCCCCCTCAGCCTTCTCTGCTTCAAAGAAAACAACCCAAGCCTGTCCAGCCTCCTTTCATAGTTCAGAATCTCCATCCCAGGCAACATCCTGGTGAACCTTCCCTGCACCCTCTCCAATGCAATCACACCCTTCCTATAGTGAGGTGACCAAAACCGCACACAGTACTCCAGTTGTGGCCTAACCAAAGTTTTGTACAGCACTCACCTCCTTGCTCTTATAACTTACACCAGGGTTGATCAGGCAAGTGTCCAGTACACTTTAAATGCCATATTAATCTGTCCTGCTGCCTTCAGGGATCTATGAACAAGCACCGCAATATCCCTCTGTTCTCCTGGGCTTCCTAGAGTCCTGCCAATCATTAAATACTCCATTGCTTTGTTACTTCTTCCAAAGTGCATCACCTTGTACTTTCCAGGGTTAAATTCCATCTGCCACTGATCTGCCCATCTGACCAACCCGGTTATATCTTCCTGAAACCTAAGACCTTCTTCCTCACTATTAACAAACACCCTGCAATCTTCATGTCATCCACAAACTTGTCATTCACAAACTTATCATCCCCCCCTCACATTCTCAGTCAATGATTGCCTCATAGGGAGTTTCAAGTCCAACATCCTGAAGCATTCAAAAGATTGTGTGTTCTGGCCAGAATACAACATAATATTTAAGCTGACATTTCACTGCAATACTGAAAAGATGCTGTGTTGTCAGAGGTGCAGTCTTTTGAGTAAGATGTAAAAGTAGTTATTGCACTCGTCAATGATCAGGCAGAAGTGAGAATGAAATATGAGTATATGAAAGCACTGATTAGTTGGCATTGAGGCGCAATCTAAGAAGGGAGTTCAGCAGAAATGTGAGGGGGTTCCTAGGATCTGGAATTAACCAGAACCAGTAGCCTTGAAGAGGGAGATCCAGGTGATTGTGTCCCAAGCTGACTTAGCCCATTTCAGACCTTCAGAGAGTTTGTTTTCACCTATCAATCTGTTTCCCCAAACCATTTGCAGCTTTAGATACCCCTTCTCAACCACTTTTGCCATGGAAGCCAACTCCTGTCTTTACATTCTTGCCATTTAGCAGTAAAAAGTAATTTAAAGGTGCTGTTTCTTAAAATGAATAGATGCAAAATAATAGGCACCGAGTGTACATTTTTCTAAAATGCAAAAGTGGAAGATTTAATAATCTTTTCGTACATTATTAAAGTTTGCCAATTCATATGGTTTTTAATGGAAAGACAAATACAATCTGATCTAAAACATACAGCCAATCTGCTACTGCCAAATTTACATTACTACCAAAATTAAAAATTACTCCAATAATCTTTCTTACTTGCCCAAAATAAAATTTTATTAATGCAATATCCAGTTTTTTTCACAGTCTTGGAAGTACAGTTACACTGCTACCTCACAGTGCCAGGGACCCAGATTCAATAACAGCCTTGGTTAGCTGTGTATTTGGAGTTTGTACATTTTCCCTGTGTCTGCGTGGATTTCCTCCGGGAACTCCAGTTTCCTCCACAGTTCAAAGATGTGCAGGTTAGGTTGATTGGTCACGCTCAATTGTCCTTTAGTGTTAGGGAGATTAACAGGGTAAACACGTGGGGTTACAGGGATAGGGCCTGGATGAAAGTGTTGTCGGTGTATGCTCGATGGGCTGAATGCCCTCTTTCTGCACTGAGGGATTCTATGAAAACAAATCAATTTCTCAAAGAGGAAAAGTAGCATCCTTCAAGTCAATGCCGTGCACAGATTATATGGAGAATTCTACATATATTCAAAATGCATAGATTTTTTTATTGTGATGTGAACATCTCTACTAAGGTTAGTATTTATTGCCCATTTCCATAGCCGTTGAGAAAATAGCGGTGGACAACCTTCCTGAACTGTTGCTGTCATGCAGTGAAGTGGTGTGATGTTGCAAGGAAGTTCCATAATTTTTACCCAGTGGCAACTAAGGAACGGCAAGGTATTCCCAACACAGCATGGTGTGTGACTTGGAGGGAATTTTGCAGATGGCAGTGTTCAAATTGGCCTGTTGTCCTGGTCATTCTAGGCAGTAAAGGTCACAGAAAGTGAGGTCCTGTCGAAGAGGTTCAAAAGGAGCCTACTACAAATTCTGTAACTTGCATTCTCTTTCAACATGGTTACACGAAGGGAACACAGCATCAATTAATTTACTCTGTTGTGTTCACAAATTTTATTGCAAAATTTTCTGTCCCAGAGTGAAATAGTAAGAATGTCTTCAAACTAGTTCACATAGACCTTGGATAAGCTGTCAATATTGTACATAAAGTTCTTCCTTTCACCCCAAGAAATAAATCATTCACTATAAATGAGTCTACAGGTAGACTCATTTAGAAATGAAAAAAAACTATTCAGCAATGTTTAAGAATAATAGTAAAGAAGTACGAAAATAAATCATGGTCCTCTAAACGGAGTTGCCTAAATGCCAAATTAATCTTTTCATCTCAATGAAACATGTGCAAGTTTATTTCACTCTAAATGAACATATTTCTTCATAACAATTGTGTAGATCACAAAGTAGTCTTCTATACTTAGCTCCTCTGCCCATGGAAATGAGGCAGTCTTTTACACATAAGCCAGCTAGCCAAAAGAACTATAGTTTTAATAAAACATTGTTGCTGCAAAAATTAGGAGAGCAGTTCGAAAATCTTAATTTTAATTATGATCGTATACATTCAGAAATGACCTTAATTTATTGAACATTACTGCTTATCGTCTTTGATCTGCCTTAGTACTCAATTCTCTGCAAACTATTCTGGGTGGTCTCCCATCAGGATTCGGTTATCAGTCTCTCTCCATTGGTTGCCTTCCAGGGATTCAAATCAACTGTGTTCTTACATACATCTGACAACTTTATTAGCTCACTCGGAGTACTCCATGCTTCACCACGCCATATATACCTTTCTCAAACAACTCCACTTCTTGGTTGACTCAGAACAAATAATTATATAAATACTTCAGCTGTTATCCTCAGTAATAAGGTCCAAATGAAGAGAAAATTCACATTACATGTAAGTCAGAGCTAGGTCTTCATGTTCAGGCTCAGAAAATCAATTCTGGATTGATTTTTGTGTATATATCTTTATTGTCAGAGGATTAATTGATGAATTTTTCATTTGATGAGTCAGGTGGAATAGGCTCTAAGGCAGAGAGTGAGAAGAATTCTAATATCGCTTGAATCTTGGCAACATCTTATCCCTGAATTCTGACACCACCTTTCTCAATTTTCACTCATAATGGTTTATCAAATCGATTTGCAGCAAAACATATACAAATTGTCACAAAGAAGGAATAGAAGCCTGATATATGGAAGTATCCATTTACAGGTAATTTAACAATAAATACTATATAATGAAGGCGAAGTATTCTTCAAAACAGTTAATTTATTCTTTATCGCCAAAATGTCATTTATATCTTTAGAAAGATTTATAAATACTACACAATTAGTTTTTGTTATTGCATCACTATGAATATTGCTGTATTTATGCAATCAAAATGCAAAGTGCCAGACGAAACTATCAGACTTCTAAGGACATGTACACTGCTGCTCAATATGTTGACTTGATATTTATTCTCGCTCAGTTGAAGAAGGGGATAGTCATTTATTATTTGATTGATTTATTATTGTCACATGTATTAGTATACAGTGAAAAGTATTGTTTCTTGCGTGCTAAACAGACAAAGCATACCTACATAGGGAAGGAAAGGAGAAAGTGCAGACTGAAGTGTTGCAGTCATAGCTAGGGTGTAGAGAAAGATCAACTTAATGCAAAGTAGGTCCATTCTGATGGCAGCAGGGAAGAAGCTTTTTTTGGGTCGGTTGTTACGTGTCCTCAGCCTTTTGTATCCTTTTCCCACAGAAGAAGGTGGAAGAGATATGTCCGGGGTGCGTGTGGTCCTTGATTATGCTGGCTGCTTTTCCAAGGCAGCGGGAAATATAGACAATGTTAATGGATGGGAGGCTGGTTTGAGTGATAGACTGGGCTGCATTCACGACCCTTTGTAGTTTATTGTGGTCTTGGACAGAGCAGGAGCCAAACCAAGCTGTGATACAACTAGAAAGAATGCTTTCTATGGTGCACCTGTAGAAGTTGGTGAGATTTGTAGCTGACATGCCAAATTTCCTTAGTCTCCTAAGGTGTTGGTGGGCTTTCTTAACTATGGCGTCCACATGGAGGGACCAGGACAGGTTGTTGGTGATCTGGACTCCTAAAAACTTGAGGCTCTCGACCATTTCTACTTCATCCCTATTGATGCTAAAGGGGCTTGTCCTCCACTATGCTTCCTGAAGTCGATGACTATCTCTTTCGTTTTGTTGACATTGAGGGGGAGATTATTGTCGTCACACCACTGCAACAGATTCTCTATCTCTTTCCTGTACTCCATCTCCTCATTGTTTGAGATCTGACCCACTACAGTGGTGTCATCAGCAAATCTGAAAATCGAGTTGGAGGGGAATTTGGCCGTACAATCAGAGGCGTATAAGGAGTATAGTAAGGGGCTGAGGACATAGCCTTGTGGAGTACGGTATTGAGGAAGATCGTGGTGGAGGTGTTGTTGCCTACCCTTAAAGACTGCGGTCTGTGGGCTAGGATCTAGTTGCAGAGGGAGGAGGCGAGCCCCAGGCCACGAAGTTTGGAGATGAATCTCATAGAAATAATGGTGTTAAAGGCTGAGCTGTATCTATGACTAGGAGTCTGATTTGGGTGTCTGTGTTATCTAGGTGTTCCAGGGTTGAGTGTAGGGCCAGGGACTTGGCGCCTGCTGTGGACCTGTTGCGGCGATAGATGAACTGTAGTGGATCCAATGTTGGAGGCAGGAATTGGTTTGTGCCATAACCAACCTTTCGAAGCACTTCGTAATGATGGATGTCAGAGCCACCGGATGATGGCCTTTAAGGCATACTGCCTGGCTTTTCTTTGGTACCGAGATAATGGTCACCTTCTTGAAGCAGGTAGGGACCTCAGATCGGTGTAAAGAGAGGTTGAAGATGTCTGTGAATACCCCTGCCAGCTGGTCCACGCAGGACCTGAGTGTTCATTTGGATACCCCATCTGGGCCAGTTGCTTTCCATGGATTGACTTTTGAGAAGGCTGCTCTGACGTCTGCGATGGTGACCTCGGATACAGGTTCATCCGAGGCTTCCGGGATCTCGCTGACTTCTAGCTCAAAATGGGCATAGAATGCGTTGGGTGGCACAGTGGTTAGCACTGCTGCCTCACAGCGCCAGGGAGCCAGGTTCAATTCCAGCTTCGGGTCACTGTCTGTGTGGAATTTGCACATTCTCCCCGTGTCTGCGTGGGTTTCCTCTGGGTGCTCCGGTTTCCTCCCACACTCCAAAGATATGCGGGTTAGGTTGATTGGCTATGCTAAATTGACCCTAGTGTCAGGGGGATTAGCAGGGTAAATATGTGGGATAACGGGAATAGGGCCTGGGTGGGATTGTGGTCAATGCAGACCCGATGGGCTGAATGGCCTTTTTTTGCACTGTACGGATTCTATGATTCTCATTGGGGAGGGGAGCATTGGAGCTGACGATTTTAACTGCCTTCATCTTATAGCCTGTTATGTCCTATAGACCTTGCCTTTGTTGGCGGGAATCCATGTGGCTAGCCTGGGATTCTAGCTTGGTCCGGTACTGTCCTTTGGCATCTTTGATGGATCTCCATAGATCATATCTGGCTTTCTTGTATTTTCTTGTATAGGTCAGTATTTTACACTGTTTTTAATAATCCATACACCATGTCATATTTTGTGAATAGTACCCAGTGGAATAGCATTAAAAGTTTAATTCCAATAAATTATCTATTTTTTGTGATCAGTCTCCTTTACTTCTCATCCAGCTAATTAGATGTGATGCAAAATTGTTCACCTCAAGATAAAACTTGTACAAGTCTTGTCATAAATGCACCTGCTACAGAATCACATTTGTACAGGAGCCTTTAACACACTGGACGGGATTTTATCAACTTATTAGAGATGGGCTAGTCGTTCATTGGGCTAGCAGCACGGAGAAGCAGCCTATGGACCTGGGAGTGGACTCATAATTGGCAACCACTGCTAAGATTGCTGCTGCAGTCCTGTCGTCCTCTGTGCAGGTTCAGGATCCACAATGGGCCCCAACTTCAGGACTTAAACTCATGGCAGAAAAATCCTAGCCACTTATTCACATCTCCATTTGAACTGGATGTGAATAAGTGGCTAAAGAGCCACAGATTCACATAATGTACACGATAGGGAACTAAGCAATAGGGTCACACTAGGTTAGGTGGACTGGCCATGCTAAATTGCCCCTTAGTGTCAGGGGGACTAGCAGGGTAAATGCGTGAGGTTACGGGGTAGGGCCTGGGTGGGATGAAAATCATTTTTCATCTGGACCATTAAACTGGATTTCTGTTTCTAATTCCATTCCAGATATATTTAGGTACTGAATATGGAAGTCCACGACCTGAAGTACAGTTTCTGATCTTTGTCTGAACAGTGTTTGGCCATTGCTGTAATATAGCAAATTCAGTGAAGCAACATATCACCTGATTAACACAAAGTAAAATATCTCAGTGACACTGAAAAAAATCAGGGCATTACAGACACAACACTTGTATGCTATTTATATACAGCTTTACAAAATTTGTTTTAGATGCAAATTGCTTTCTTTGTTCTTCCCTGCCCAAAACTTATTCTTAGTAATTTACATTTCACATTTTTTCCTCCAGGTCCCATGGTGGATTCACAATATTTGCTTAGGATGCAATTACATTCCTTAGTCTTCTCTCTTTCCTGTTCTTGCTGATGTTGCCGTTGGTGTGATACAACACCAGGGACATTTTTCAGACGAATTCTCCTGTGATCAGCTCTTTAAATAGTATATAATGAACATTGCAGTAGTCTTCAACATACTCTTAATTTATTCTTTATTGCTCATATGTCAATTAAGTCTTGGAAAAAGGCTTTAAAAAGCAAACCTATGCTATTAGTGCTTCATATTATGCCATCTGTTAGGCTGCAAATCTGACCGAACTCAAGTCTGAGCTCAGCATCAAAATGGTCAAAAGCCCTGTATTGTTGTTCCACTCAAAACAGAATGAAAACTACAACTCCTATGATACATTTACTCTTGCACATACATGGACAGAATTGTCAACAAGAGCTGAAAATCCCCAACACTTGAGATAAAATTTTTAACACTAGTAATGAGGCAAAATTCATGCCCAAATATAGTATCCAGATTGGGCAGGGAAAACTTCACAATATTTTAGTATTAAACAAGCAGTTTTATGGGACAATCTATCAGTTACTTTTAAGAATTGATATGCAGTTTTTTAAATATACTTGTAATGTTTATAAATGTCCACAATATTCCAGTTGTAGCGAGACTTCCTTATTCTTATATTCCAATCCCCTTGTAGTAAAGGCCAGCATGTTGTTGTGTTATTAATTGCTTGCTGTACCTGCATACTAACTTTCTGTATTCCTTGTGCCAGCACACCCAAGTTTCTTTGAACATCAACATTTATATATTTCATGCTTTTTAAAATATATTCTGTTTTCCTATTCTTAGAATCAAAGTGAATAATCTCATGCTTCCACACATTAAACACCATCTACCATCTTGTTGGTAATCTATATCTCTTTGCAGTCTCTTTGGGTCTTCCTCAGCACTCGCATTCCCACCCAGATTTGTATCATCAACAAGTTTAGATATATTGATCTCTTCATACAAGTTATTAGTATAGATTGTAAATAGTTCAGGTTAAAGCAAAATACTGCGGATCCTGGAATCTGAAACTGAAACAGAAAATGCTGGAAAATCTCAGCAGGTCTGACAGCATTTGTGGAGAGAGAATGGAGCCAACCTTTCAAGTCAGGATGACTCTTTGTCAGAGCTATTTTGTTTTTATCTTAATGTTTAACTCACTGCCAGTTCTCTTCTGGAGAAGTACTGCTCTTTTCTCTGGCCAGTTCTGATGAAGGGTCAATCCTGACTCGAAACACCAGTGATATCCTGGGGTTGAAATGATTGGCCTCTAGCAACCACAACCCATCTTCCTTTGTGCTACAACTGCTTTAATGACTGGAAGCCAGTGTCCAATGGCGTACCAAAGGGATCTGTGTTGAGTCCCCTATTATTCATCATTTATATAAATGACAGAGATGATAATGTTGGAGGGTGGGATTAGTAAGTTTGCAGATGACACAAAGATTGGCTGTGTGGTTAAGTGTCTTGGGCTGCAAGATATAGATGGAATGGTTAAATGGGCATAAGTGGCAGATGGAATTTAACCCTGAAAAGTGTGAGGTGATACACTTTGGAAAGAATTTGACAAGGAAATATTCAATGAATGACATGACACTACGGAGTTCTGTGGAACAAAGGAATGTGTTTGTCCACAGATCTCTGAAGGCAGAAGGGAATGTTAGTAGGATGGTGAAAAAGGCATATGGGAAACTTGCCTTTATCAGTTGAGGCATAGATTATAAAAGCAGGGAAGTCACATTGGAGTCGTATAGAACTTTGATGAGGCCACGGCTAGGGTACTGTGTGCAGTTCTGGTCACCACATTATAGGAGGATGTGATTGCATTGGAAGGGGTGCAGAGGAGATTTGCCCGGATGCTGCCTGGGATGGAACATTGAAGTTATGAAGAGAGGTTGGGTAGGCTTGGATTGTTTTCGTTGAAGCAGAGAATACCGAGGGGTGACCTGATTGAGGTGTACAAGATTATGAGAGATATAGACAGAGTGGATAAGGAGCAGCTGTTCCCCTTAGTTGAAGGGTCAGTCACAAGGGGACATAGGTTCAGGATGAGGGGCAGGAGGTTTAGGGAAGATGTGAGGAAAAACATTTTTAACCAAGGGTGGTTACAGTCTGTAATGTGCTGCCTGGGAGTGGTAGAGGTGGGTTGCCTCACATCCTTTAAAAAGTACCTGAATGAGCACTTGGGCACGTCATAACATTCAAGGCTATGGGCCAAGTGCTGGTAGATGGGGTTAGGTGGGAGTTCAGGTGTTTTTTGCATGTCGGTGCAGATTTGATGGGCCGAAGGGCCTCTTCTGCACTATATGATTCTATGATGAGTGGAAACTTTTCCCCAGATTCCAATTGACTTCAATTTTGTTAAGAGCTCCTTGATGCCACACTTAGTCAAATGCTGCCTTGATGTCAAGGGTAGTCATTCTCACCGCACCTCTAGAAATCAACTATTTTGTCCGTGTTTGGAACAAGGCTGTGATAAGGTCTGAAACCAAACAGGCATCGCAGAACCCAAACTAAGTGTCGATGAGCAAGCTATTGCTGAGTAAGTGCTGTTTGATAGCACTATCAAATACACTTTATTGATAATTGAGAGTAAACTGAAGGGGTGTTAATTGGCTATATCTCAGTTTTTGTGAACAGGACACATCTGGGCAATTTTCCATGTTGTCAGGTGGATGCCAATGTTATAGCTGTATTGGAACAGTTTAGCTAGCTACACAGCTACTTCTGGGGCATAACTCTTTATTATTATTCTTTGGCTTTGCGTCGTTGCCAATGATTCAAATCTATTATTCAAATATGAGCCTTCAAGTATGAAAACTATCTTACTCAAATAAGACATTGTTGATTGCAGTGGGGGCATTGAGGCTCATTACTCACTGATGCAGAGGCTATGGCAGCATATTCTTTTCTTCAATAATGCATTTTTGTGGAAAACTGAAGACATTGTTCTTCAAATTTCCGTGCTCCAGTATGCAGATGTTGCCATGTACAGACTATTCTTAGTTATTGAAGTCAATCTTACATAAAATGATGTCCCACTTGCATGAATCCTTATATCTTGGTCACTCAACATTTGCTTAGGATGCACTGAATGTGGCAGGACTGTAGAGCTTAGATCTGATCTATTGTTTGTGTGATTACTTAGCTCTGTCTATCACATGCTGTTTTCGGTATTTAGCATGCATGTAGTCTTGTATTGTATGCTTCACCAGATTAGCATAAGGACGTAAGAAATAGGAGCAGAAGTAGATTATTCAGCTCCTCAAGGTAGGATCATTCGACTGTGGCCTCAACTTTCCTCCTTGCCCCCATAATCCTCAACTCCCTTGCAGATCTATGACTATCTTAGACTTGAATATAGCTGATGACCCAGCTTCTCTGAGGCAGAGAATTCCAAAGATTAATGACCCTCCGAGGAAAAAAATCCTTCTCACCTCATCAGACACTTTATTTTAAAACTGTGCTCCCTCGATTCTCTCATTAGGGGATGTTAGAATGCAACCGATGACAACTTTGTATTGGATGTAATGTGACCAATGATAAGCTGTAAGGGTCAGCTGACCCAGTAAACCATGGAACCAATTACAGAATAATGTGATGGTCAGCTGACTAGCTGACTCACTATAAATAAGAACCTGTTGGAAATTATGGGGAACTTGGATTGGCCCAGGGTGAGGCCCCAAGTTTGGAGTAATGAAGTTTCTTTGTTAAACCCTTTCTTTGATTTATAAGTTGAAGTAAGTTTTGTTGTTTTTATTGTCTGCAATTGAAGAGTTCCTTCTGAAGAAACAGGGGAAACATCCTCTCAGCATCTATCCTGTCGAGGCACCTCAGAATTTTATGTTGCAATAAGATCCGCTCTCATTCTTCCAAGCTCCAATGAGTACAGGGCTAATCTGCTCAACCTCTCCTCATAAGACAACCTCCCGGCAATCAACCGAGTGAACCATCTCTGAATTGCCTCAAATGCAAGTACATCCCTCCCTCCTTAAATAAGGAGATCAAAACTTGATGCAGGACTCCAGGTGTGGTCTACTAATGCCCTGTACAGGTCCTGCAAGAATTCCCTTTTTTATACTCCATTCTCCATGCAATTAAGACCAGAATTCCATTTGCCTTCCTAATTACTTGCTCACCTCACATGCTACTGTCTTGTGATTCATATACTAGGTGTAGCACGGCAGTCTGTAGTCTCACACAATTTAAAAATAGCAAAATACCGTGGATGCTGGAATCTGAAAATGACTCAAAATGTTAGCTCTATTCTCTCTCCACAGATGCTGTCAGACCTGCTGAGGTTTTCCAATATTTTCTGTTTTTGTATCATTTAAATAACATTGTGTTGTTCGATTCATATCGCCAGAGTTGGCAACCTCACATTTTCCCACATTCACCACCATCTGTCAATTTTTTGCTAACTCATTTAATCTACCTATGGTCCTTTGCAAACTCTTTGGGGGCGATTCTCCCAAAAAAGGTCTAAGTGCTGAATTGGCGGGACAAATTGTGTCAATCACGATTGTCTTTTCTTCAGATTTGAATTTCCCACACTCTGTGCAATGCAGAGATCAAAATCTTGAATATCATTAAAAGCTCGGGGGGCCTATTCGCACCGGAGTCTGACAGTTTTGGGCCTCTGTGCATGCACAATCTGTCAGCTTCTGGTTTACTGGCCAGCCCAGGACCCTCACAGTGCTGCCCCCCCAACAACCCCCCACTGCCCGATTGCAGCCCCGTCAAGCATTCCTGGAGCTCCAACTACCCCAATATCCAGCCCGTTGGGAACGCTTGCGTGAATCCCATGAATCGCCGCACGCGCACATCTCCCAACCCACCAAAATATTAGCGGGTCAGAATGGGAGAATCGCCCCCTTTGTGTCCACCTCTCATGTTTTCTCAGCTATCTTTGTATCATCAGCAAATCCAGCTACAATATACCTTGGCCTGTCATCCAATCCATTAACATGGACTGTAAATAGTTGAGGCCCCAGCAATAATCTCTGTGGTAACTCACTGGTTAGTTTGCCAACCTTAAAATGACTAACCTATAGCTACTCTCTGTTAGTTAGCCAATCTTACATCCATCCTAAAATATCATCCCCAAAACCATGAACTCTAATCTTGGGAAGTAACCTTTTATGTGGCACCTGATCAAGTACACTTTGGAAATCTTTTGCCAACTTATTTTAACATCCTCAATAAATTCTAATAAATTTGTCAAACACAATTTCTTTTTCATAATACCATGTTGATTTTATTTACTTGTATTAAGATTTTTTATATGTCCTGCTACTCTTAATAATGAATTCCATCATTTTCCGAATGACAAATGTTAGGTTAGGTAGTCTTTAGTCCAGCTTTCTGTCCCTCTATCTTATCTTGAACTAGGGCATCACATTTGCGGTTTTCCAATAGCTACGACTTTCCAGAAACTAGGGAATTTTGGAAGATTACAAGCAATGCATCCATTATCTCTGCAGCTACTTATTTTAAGACTCTAGGATGCAGACCATCAGGTCCAGGGGACTTATCTGTCTTTAGTTTGGATAGTTTTCCCAGTATCTTTTCCCCTATGATTGAGATTATTTTAAATTCTGCCTTCCCTGTTACCTCTCAATTGTTAAGTATTTTTTGGATTCTGTGTAAATTCTACAGTGCAGACAGCCACAAAACACGTGTTCAACGCTTCCATAATTTCCTTGTTCCCATTATTAATTCCCCAAGTCTCATCTTCTAAGGCACCAACACTCACTTTAGGTTCTCCTTTCATTTTTAAATACTTGCAGAAACTGCTAACCGCTTTTCTATTTCGAGTTAGTTTTCTCTCATATTCTAATTTCTCCTTCATTACTTTTTTCAGTCACTCTGATGATTTCTAAAATCTGCCCAATCTTCTGTCCTACTGTTAACCTTCTCCACTGTATGCTTTTTATTTCAATTTGATACTACCCTTAACTTCCTCAGTTAACCACCAATTTAACTTTAAATTAGTTTTTATTAACAGAACTACCTGTCCTCCTTTTCCTTTCTTTCCATCTCACTGAAAGGTCAAATATCCTGGAATATTCAGTTCCCAGCCTTAGTCATCTTGCAGCTGCATCTTTGGAATAGCTATCATATCATACCTGTTTATTTCTACTTGTGCCATCAATCATGTATCTGGTCATAAATACTGATAAAGAGCCTCTAATTCTGTCTTTTTACCTTACTTTTCTCTTCCTCTGATCCTAATTGTAGATGCAGGCTACAAAGCCTTCATGTCTCATGCTCATGGTTGCAGCAAAAAGTACCTATCCTCCTAACTATACAGTTCTCTATTATTATTACATTCATTCTGCTCCCCAATTTGACCATCCCCTATACCAATGTTCTCTGGTCAGTTTACTCATCGTTCCTACAGATATGTGTTCCCTTTCTGTCTCTTACCTATAACAGAGTTCCTTCAATGCTGAAGGGCCTCCTACTGTCCACTGGATGCCAGGACGTCCTCATACATTCCATTTGACCCCAACATCAGGTTTCCAATGCAAAATCTTGCCCTAGGGCCCTTGCTATTTGTTGTGTACGTTAATGATTCGGACTTGATGGAAGGGGTATGATCAAGAAGTTCATGGATGACACAAACATTGATAGAGTGGTAAATAGCGAGGAGAATAGCCCTGAACAGCAGGAAAATATCAATGGACTGGTCAGGTGGTTAGAGCAAATGGAATTCAACCTGGAAAAAGTGGGAGGTAATGCACTTGGGGAGGGCTAGCAAGACAAAAGGATTACGCCATAAATGGTAGGTCACTGGAAAATACTGAAGATTAGAGGGGCCTTTGAGTGCATATCCACAGATCCCTGATGTTGGTAGGGCAGGTAGATTACTTAGTTAAGAAGGCATATGGGATACTTGTCTTTATTAGCCGATGCATTGAATATAACAGTAGGGAGGGCATGTTGGAACTGTATAAAATGCTAGTAAGGCCACAACTAGAATAATGCATGCAATTCTGGTTACCACATTATAGGAAGAATGTGATTGCACTGGAGTTCACAGTTTAAAGGTTTATTTATTAGTGTCACAAGTAGGCTTACATTAACACTACAATGAAGTTACTGTGAAAATGCAGAGAAGATTTATCAGGATGCTGCCTGGGCTGGAGGGTCTGAGCTATGAGGAAAGTTTGAATAGGCTGGGGTTGTTTTCATTGGAGCAAAGAAGATTGAGAGGGGACATTTTAGAGGTGTATAAGATTATGAAGGACATAGATAGCGTGGATTGGAAGGCAGCTTTTCCATTCGTAGAAGGGTCAATAACCAGAAAGCAGAGCATTAAGAAGACTAAGAGGGAAGTTAAGTAGAAATCAGAGGGTGGTAGGAATCTGGAACTCACTGCCTGAAAGAATAGTTGAGTCAGAAACTCTCATAACATTTAAGATTTATATATTCACTTGCACTGCCATAATCTCCAGGGCTATGGGCCAAGTGCTGAAAAATGGGATTAGTACAGTCAAATCTTTGTTGACTGGCATGGACACAATGAGCCAAATGGCCTCCTTTTGTGTGTAACATCTATGAATCTATGTCTATGAATATGAAACTTGACAATGTAGTAGATAGGGATGTAAACTTCAGGAAGACAAATAGGATAGTGAATTGAACAGAGGAATGGTTGTTAGGAGTTCAGTGTGGAGATGTCTGAAGTGATGTGCTTTAAGAGGCGGGAATCAACAAGATGAACAGTGTCTATGTACCCAAATTCTTAAAGTTACAGCCCAGGACTTTCAGAAATGATGTAAGGCAATGCTTCAACACTCAAAGGATGGAGCAAGTTTGAGACTGTTTTCTACAAATGGAAGTTGATGTTAAATGAATTGTTAATTTTA
Organism: Mustelus asterias; assembly: GCF_964213995.1. Classification (NCBI taxonomy): domain Eukaryota; kingdom Metazoa; phylum Chordata; class Chondrichthyes; order Carcharhiniformes; family Triakidae; genus Mustelus; species Mustelus asterias. Next base: position 96,024,431 of record NC_135806.1, on the reverse strand, counting down.
AATTTGAGATTGACATACTTTTGTTAACCAAAGGAATTAAGGGATATGGTGCAAAGGCACGGATATGAAGTTAGATCACAGGCTAGCTACGATTTCATTAAAAACAGAGAACTCAAGGGGCTAAATAAATGACTCTGATTCTTTTGTTCTGTAAAGCTGGCAGGACAAGTTGATAGGTTGCTTATAAAAACATACAGGTTATATGGGTTTATAAATGGGAAATAAAATCAAAACGATTATGCTCTAACTTTATAAATCATTGGATAGGCCTCAGCTGGAGTATTCTAGTCAATTCTGGACTCCACATATCAAGATGTTAGCTGAGATAAAGAAAGGTTGGAACAGCTAGGACTGTTCTCCTATGAACAGAAAGGTTAAGAGGTGACAAGAGGTTCTGACAGAGTAACTAGAAAAGAGCTTTCCATCTGGCAAGTGGGTCACCAACCAGATATAATAGATTTAAAATCACTGGCAATAGATCTAAAGTCCTGATGAGGAGGAATGTTTTTACTCAGACAGCTGTCAAAATCCAGAAAGCTGCACCAGGAAAGGAGTGTCAAATGGGCGCTTCTGACAAATAATTTTGAAAAGGAGATTGGACAGGGACTTGTGGATGAAATCATATAGGATTATGACAAAAAGCTGATGTGGAACTAAACATGACTGCCAGCACAAAGAGCCAGCACAGGCATGACGAGCTGAATGGCCTCTTTCTATGCTGCATGTTTCTACAATTCTATGCTACTAACAGACTTCAGGAAGACACAGACAGACTGGTGAATTAAGCAGCAGAAATTTAACTCAGATCAGCGTGAAGTGACTCAGTTTGTTCAGAAGAATCAGGAGGGGTCATCGGAATTAAATGGTACAATTTTAAAGGGTCTGCAGGAACAGAGACCTGGAATGTATTTACACAAATCTTTGAAAGTGGCAGTTGAAGAAGTTGAGAAGGCTGTCAAAATGCATATGGGATGTTTCACTTTTTTAACAGAGGAACAGAGCACAAAAGTTATGTAAAAAGACTGGAATAGCTGGGCTGTTCTCCTTAGAGCAGAGAAAGTTAAGAGGAATTCAGAAAAAAGATCATTGGCATGTTTCTCTCTCCACAGATGCTGCCAGACCTGCTGAATATTTCCAGCACCTTCTGTTTTATTTATTATCGAGAGTTAAGGAGAAATTTCATACAGGTGTTCAAAATCATGCATGGCTTTGATAGTTTCCTCTTACATACTCTATTTGTTCTGACAGAAGTGTCAATACAGTAAGAAGTCTCACAACACCAGGTTTATTTGGTACCAAAAGCCACTAGCTTTCGGAGCGCTGCTCCTTCAAGTGAGTGGGATTTCAGTTCACAAACAGGGCATATAAAGACACAAACTCAATTTACAAAATAATGGGTGGAATGCGAATCTTTACAGGTAATCAAGTCTTAAAGGTACAGACAATGTGAGTAGAGAGAGGGTTAAGCACAGGTTAAAGAGATGTGTATTGTCTCCAGCCGGGACAGTTAGTGAGATTTTGCAAGCCCAGGCAAGTCGTGGGGGTTACAGATAGTGTGACATGAACCCAAGATCCCGGTTGAGGCCATCCTCATGTGTGCTGAACTTGGCTATCAGTCTCTGCTCAGCAACTCTGCGTTGTCGTGTGTTGTGTAGGCCGCCTTGGAGAACGCTTACCCGAAGATCAGGGGCCGAATGCCCGTGACCGCTGAAGTGCTCCCCAACAGGAAGAGAACACTCTTGCCTGGTGATTGTCGAGCAGTGTTCATTCATCTGTTGTCGTAGTGTCTGCATGGTCGCCCCAATGTACCGTGCCTTTGGACATCCTCTCCTGCAGCGTATCAGAAGGACAACGTTGGCCGAGTTGCAAGTGTATGAGCGGTGTACCTGATGGATGGTGTTCTCACTTGAGATGATGGCATCCATGTCAATGATCCGGCACGTCTTGCAGAGGTTGCTGTGGCAGGTTGTGTGGTGTCATGGTCACTGTTCTCCTGAAGGCTGGGTGGTTTGCTGCGGACAATGGTCTGTTTGAGGTTGTACGGTTATTTGAAGGCTTACTGCACAACCTCAAACAGACCATTGTCCGCAGCAAACCACCCAGCCTTCAGGAGAACAGTGACCACGACACCACACAACCCTGCCACAGCAACCTCTGCAAGACGTGCCGGATCATCGACACGGATGCCATCATCTCACGTGAGAACACCATCCATCAGGTTCACCGCTCATACACTTGCAACTCGGCCAACGTTGTCCTTCTGATACGCTGCAGGAGAGGATGTCCAAAGGCACGGTACACTGGGGAGACCATGTAGACACTACGACAATGGATGAATGAACACTGCTCGACAATCACCAGGCAAGAATGCTCTCTTCTTGTTGGGGAACACTTCAGCGGTCACCGGCATTCGGCCCCTGATCTTCGGATAAGCATTCTCCAAGGCAGCCTTCACGACACACGACAACGCAGAGTTGCTGAGCAAAGACTGATAGCCAAGTTCCGCACACATGAGGATGACTTCAACCGGGATCTTGGGTTCATGTCACACTACCTGTAACCCCCACGACTTACCTGAGCTTGCAAAATCTCTAACTGTCCTGGCTGGAGACAACACACATCTCTTTAACCTGTACTTAACCCTCTCTCCACTCACATTGTCTGTATCTTTAAGACTTGATTACTTGTAAAGACTCGCATTCCAACCATTATTTTGCAATTTGAGTTTGTCTTTATATGCCCTGTTTGTGAATAGAACTCCCACTCACCTGATGAAGGAGCAGCGCTCCGAAAGCTAGTGGCTTGTGCTGGTGGACTTTAACCTGGTGCTGTGAGACTTCTTACTGTGTTTACCCCAGTCCAACGCCAGCATCTCCACATCAGAAGTGTCAATAACCAGAGGACACAGATTTAAGGTGATTGGCAAAAGATTGAGATATGACAGAAGAAAAAAATTTTTACACAGTGAGTTACTGTGATGTGGAAGACACTGCCTCAAACGATGATCGAAGCACTTTTAATAGTAACATTCAAAAGTGAATTTGATAAACGTTTTGAAGGGAAAACAAATACAGGGCTGTGGGGAAACATCCGGAAGTAGAATTAATTATATAGCTCTTACCAAAAAGTTGCACTTGCATGATGGACTGAATAGCTGCTTTTGTGCTTAATTATTCACTGAGGGAGGAAATTACTTGGATCGTAAAAATTATATTGCAGGTTTTGAGTGAGTGTTGATGTGCCAGAGGATGAGTAGTCGAAACAGCACTCATTTATAAAAAGGGAGACAGAACTAATCTGTATAATTATAGGCTAATTAACTTACTATATATGATAGGGATTTTTTTGTAGACCTTTTAATTAAGGAGTATCACTTATTTGGATAAAGAGAAAATAGAATAACCAGCATGGATTTCAAAAGAGGGGATCATGCTTGGCAAAGGAAATTACTGATACGGTATATCAGGGAAATGTGGTGGATGGAGTGCACAAGGGCTTTAAGAAAGCCTTTGATATGGTATCACATGGAGATTACTAGAGATAGGAGTAAATCAAATAAAATGTAGTTAAGTTGTGAACTAAAAATATTAGATGAATAATTAGTTGGAAGGGAAAGAACATAAAGTAAACGTTAAGGGCAGCATATAGAGTGGTTGGAAATAGATAGTGGTGCTCCCCTTGGATTAGCCCTGGGGCTAGTTCTATTGACTGTATATCAATGACTTGGATATATGCCTAAAGTAGTAAACGTTGTGTTAATTTACAGATAAAGCCAAACTAGATTGTATAGTTAAATCCTTAAAAGATTGAAAGAAACTGGTGTAGGATTACTCTAAATTCTAAGATGTAGGATTGGACAAAAAGTAGTTGATGGAATTTATTTTAAGTATGAAGTGATGCATTTTGACATTTTAAAATCATAAAAAGCACATAATATAAATGCTAAGATGTAATGAGTCTATATAAAGCCTTAGTAAAATATCAGTTTGGTAATTGTGTTCAATATTGGATAAACTTTGGGATAATGAATGTTGTACTAATTATTTTGGCTATCTCCTCCAGACAACTTGCACCACTCTCTTATGGGATTTCCTGCCCTCTTTGCCCAAATGATCCTGTCATGCCTTGATTTCTATCAGGAGCACCTCCACAACTGTTAAAAACCTTACTACCTTGATATTATTCCCTCAGCCATCACTAGGAACTTTAACTGGCTGCACGAGAACTGTATTCCCTTCCCTCCTAGAGAAAACAAACCAGCTAAGGGCAGTTTTTTTGCCTCCATACTGGCTTGCATGGCTAATATTGGTTCTCATAGAGAATGTGAGCAAATGATCAACAATTACATAGTGGCAAGCATTCAGACAACCGTGCTGTGACTGTCCGTGTCCATATGCAACAAGACCTAGGCAACACTCATGCTTGGGCTGATAAGTGGCAAGTAACATTCACAGCACTCAAGTGCCAGGTAACGACAATCTCTGACAAGAGAGAATCCAACTATCTCTCCTTGACATTCAAAGGAATTACCATTACTGAATCCCTCACTATCAACGCCCTAGGGGTTACCACTGACCTGAAACTGAACTGGACCAGCCATATAAATACTGTGGTGACAAGAGCAAGCCAGAGGCTGGGAATTCTGTGGAGAGAAACTCACCTCCTGACTTCCCAAATCCTGTCCACCATCTCCAAGGCACAGGTCAGGGGTTTGATGGAATACTCTTCACTTGTCTGGATGAGTGCAGTCCAATAAGACTCAAGAAATTCATCACTATTCAGGACAAAGTAGCCCACTTGATTGGCATCCCATCCACCACCTTCAACATCCACTCCCTGCCACCACCAACGCACAGTGACAGCAGTGTGCACCATCTACAAGATCTACTGCAGGAACGCAGCAAGGCTCCTTCGATCACAGTTTCCAAAAATGATCTCCAACATGTAGAAGGACAAGGGCAGCAGATGCATGGGAACACCACAACCTGCAAGTTCCCATCCAAGCCACACACATCCTGACTAGGAACTATACTGCCATTCCTTCACTGTTGCTGGGGTCAAAATCCTGGAACTCCATACCTAACAACGCTGTGGGTGTATCTACACCACATGGACTATAGTGGTTCAAGAAAGTGGCTCAACACCACCTTCTCAATGGCAATAGGTGATGGGCAATAAATGCTGGCCTAGCCAACGATGCACACATCCCGTGAAGGAATAAAAAAACACCATCGAGAAATTGAGAGTTTAGTTTGCTGGTTAACCTTCGCATCTCAATCTGTATACAACTGTACCATGTGTTAACTTTCCTTAGTTTCCTACTTTTTATTTAAAACAGGTCTTCAATGACAGAATTGTTCAGTATATTGACGCATAGTAGCTATCTTTTGCACTTGATCTATTGCTTGACAATGTACTTAAATTAAATAAGATGAATTTTTCCATAAATTGAACAATGCATTCCTGAAAGATGATATTTTAATTTCAGTTACCTAAGCCATTAATTGCACAAGCATACATACAAGCATATAAATTAGGAGCAAGAGGAGGCCATTTGGTCCTTTGAGCGTGCTCCACCATTCAATAAGATCATGGCTGATCTGATTGTGACCTCAATTCCACTTTCCTTCCTATTCCCTATACCCACTGACTTCCTTGTCAGTGAAGAGAGATGCAAAATATCTCTTCAATTCATCTGCCATTTCTATATTTTTCATCATTAATTGCCCATACTCATTCTATAGGGAACCAACATTCACTGTACTTATTATTTTCCTTTTCAGTATTGTAGAAACTTAGAATCACAGAATATTTACAATGCAGAAGGAGGCCACTCAGCTCATCAACTCTGCACTAGTTCTCTGAAAGATCGTCTTACCTAGTCCCACTCCCCTGCCTTATCCCCATAACCCTGCACATTATTTCTTTTCAGATAGCAATCCAGTTTCCTTTAGAATACCTGGATTAAATCTTCCTCCACCACCGTGTCAAGAAGTTTGTCCCAGATTCCAACCACATCTGGGCGAAAAAACATTACCTCACATTACTTTTATTTTTTTTTAACCAATTAATTTGAATCTGTGCCTTTTATTCTTAAAGCTCTCGAGTGGGAACATTTCTCACTATTTACCCTAGGATCTTGAATACCTCTATCAAGTCTCCTCTCAGCCTTCTTTTCTCCAAGAAAAACGGTCCAAACTTGTCCAGTCTATCCTCAAAGTTACAGTTATTTATCCCTGGAAACATTCTCATGAATCTCCTCTGTATTCTCTCCAATGCCTCTATACCCTTCAAGTATGGCACCCAGAATTGGACATGGTATTCCAGTTGAGGCCTAATAAGTTCAAAATGATCTCATTCTTGTATTCAGTGCCTCCATTAAGAAAACCTCAGTTACTGTGGTCGGAATTTTGCTGGCCGTGACGGGAATTGAAGCAGGTGAGGGGTGGAGCATGGGTAGGTCTGTTGAGCTCGAGTGAGATTTTACAGTTTTGGGATGAGCAAGGCCATGAAATACTGCCCTATATGTTTTATGAACTGTTCTCTCAACGTGTCCTGCCATCTTCAATGACTTATGTAGATATACACCAACGTCCCTCTGCTCCTGTGCCTTCTTTAGCATGTCTCCTAATTTGTACTGTCTCTATATTCTTCCTGCCAAAATGGATCACCTCACTCTTCTTTGCATTGAATTTTATCTTCCACTTGTCTGCCCCATCCTCCAACATGTCCTTGAACAGCATGTTACGGAACCGACGAGGGAACGAGCTATTTTGGATCTGGTATTGTGTAACGAGGTAGGTAGAATTAAGGATCTTATTGTGAAGGACCCTCTTGGGTCTAGTGACCACAATATGGTCGAATTTCTGATTCAGATGGAAGAGGAGAAAGTTTGGTCCCAAACCAGTGTCCTCTGTTTGAACAGAGGGAAATATGATAGGATGAGGGATGAATTGGCTAAGGTAGACTGGGAGAGCAGGCTGGCAGGTAGGATAGCTGAGGAACAGTGGAGGATTTTTAAGGAGATCCTTTTCAGTTCTCAGCAAAAATATATTCTAGCAAAAAACAAGGATTGTAAGAAAAGGGAGAACCAGCCGTGGATAACGAAGGAAATAAAGGAGAGTATTAAAATAAAAACAGCTGCGTACAGAGTGGCCAAAAATAGTGGAGAAACAAGTGATTGGGAAAAATTTAAGAAACAACAAAGAGACGAAGAAAGCGATAAAGAAAGGAAGGATAGACTATGAAGCTAGGCTAGCAATTAATATAAAAAATGATAGTAAAAGTTTTTATAAATATATAAAAAGGAATAGAGTGGCTAGAGTGAATGTTGGACCCTTGGAGGACGAGAGGGGGGAGTTAATAGTGGGAAATGAGGATATGGCTGAGTCTTTAAATAAGTTTTTTGTGTCGGTCTTCACGGTGGAGGACACAAATAGTTTGCCAAATATTAACGATAGAGGGTTGGCAGCAGGAGAAATACTTAATACAATTAATGTTACCAGAGAGGCAGTGCTGGGTAGACTAATGGGACTGAAGGTGGACAAGTCCCCGGGTCCGGATGGAATGCATCCCAGGGTATTGAAAGAAATGTCAGAGGTAATAGTGGATGCGTTAGTGATTATTTATCAAAACTCGTTGCATTCTGGGGTAGTGCCGGTTGATTGGAAAACGGCTAATGTTACGCCGCTGTTTAAAAAAGGAAGGAGACAAAAGGCGGGTAACTATAGGCCGGTCAGCTTAACGTCTGTAGTAGGGAAAATGCTGGAATCCATTATTAAAGAGGAGATAGCAGGGCATCTGGATAGAAATGGTTCGATCAATCAGACGCAGCATGGATTCATGAGGGGAAAGTCGTGCTTGACGAACATGTTGGATTTTTATGAAGATGTGACGAGGGCGGTTGATGGAGGAGAACCGGTGGATGCGGTGTTTTTGGATTTCCAAAAGGCATTTGATAAGGTGCCCCATAAAAGGCTGCTGAAGATTAGGGCACACGGAGTTGGGGGTAGTGTGTTAAAGTGGATTGGGGACTGGCTATCCGACGGGAAGCAAAGAGTCGGAATAAATGGGTGTTTTTCCGGTTGGAGGAAGGTAACTAGTGGCGTGCCGCAGGGATCGGTACTCGGGCCACAACTATTTACCATTTATATAGATGATCTGGAGGAGGGGACGGAGTGTAGGGTAACGAAGTTTGCAGACGACACAAAGATAAGTGGAAAAGTGAATCGTGTGGAGGACGGAGAAGATCTGCAGAGAGATTTGGACAGGCTGAGTGAGTGGGCGAGGATATGGCAAATGGAGTATAACGTTGATAAATGCGAGGTTATACACTTTGGAGGAAATAATAACAAATGGGATTACTATCTCAATGGAAACAAATTAAAACATGCTACCGTGCAAAGGGACCTGGGGGTCCTTGTGCATGAGACGCAAAAGCCCAGTCTGCAGGTACAACAGGTGATCAAGAAGGCAAATGGGATGTTGGCCTATATCGCGAGGGGGATAGAATATAAAAGCAGGGATGTCTTGATGCACCTGTACAGGGCATTGGTGAGGCCGCAGCTGGAATACTGTGTGCAGTATTGGTCCCCTTATATGAGGAAGGATATATTGGCATTGGAGGGAGTGCAGAGAAGGTTCACCAGGTTGATACCGGAGATGAGGGGTTTGGATTATGAGGAGAGGCTGAGGAGATTGGGTTTGTACTCGTTGGAGTTTAGAAGGATGAGGGGGGATCTTATGGAGACTAATAAGATAATGCGGGGGCTGGATAGGGTGGAGGCGGAGAGATTCTTTCCACTTAGTAAGGAAGTTAAAACTAGAGGACACAGCCTCAAAATAAAGGGGGGTCGGTTTAAGACAGAGTTGAGGAGGAACTTCTTCTCCCAGAGGGTGGTGAATCTCTGGAATTCTCTGCCCACTGAGGTGGTGGAGGCTACCTCGCTGAATATGTTTAAAGCGCGGATGGATGGATTCCTGATCGGTAAGGGAATTAAGGGTTATGGGGATCAGGCGGGTAAGTGGTACTGATCCACGTCAGATCAGCCATGATCTTATTGAATGGCGGGGCAGGCTCGAGGGGCTTTGATAAAGGGTCATCTGGACTTGAAACATCAGCTCTTTTCTCTCCTTACAGATGCTGCCAGACCTGCATTTTCTCTTTTGGTTCTACCTTCATCAAAGGTAAGAATTGGCGGACAAAGTGGTTAACACCGCGGCCTCACAGTGCCAGGGACCCGGGTTGATTCCAGCCTTAGGTGTCTGTGTGGAGTTTGCATATTCTCCCCATGTCTGTGTGGGTTCCTCCAGGTGCTCCACAATCCAAAGATGTGCAGGTTAGGTGGATTGGCCATGGTAAATTGCCCCTTAGTGTAAAAGATAAGTAGGTTCGGTGGTTTAGTCATGGTAAATGTGCGGGGTTACAGGTATAAGGCTGGGCAGTGGGCCTGGGTAAGATGGTCTTTCAGAGAGCTAGTGATGGGCTGAATGGCTTCCTTCTGTACTGTAGGGATTGTATGGTTCTATGGACGATGATGTGGAGATGCCGGCGTTGGACTGGGGTAAACACAGTAAGAAGTCTCACAACACCAGGTTAAAGTCTAACAGGTTTATTTGGTGCTACCAAATAAACATATTGGACTTTAACCTGGTGTTGTGAGACTTCTTACTCTATGAACGATGCCATTTTTTAGGAAAATTCTGCCCAATGTGTCAGATTCTGATTGAAAACTGGCATGTGCCAAGACTTCTTTCCAGATCTTCCAAAACTTTGTCAAAAAAAGCAGTGGGGCATGTTTTGCACTGTCATTCTGGAGGGGCAGGGCCTAAAGACACCACCAAAGCCTACTCCACAGACACCGGGACCCCCGGCAAGCAAGGGACACATCCTTAACCCTTGACCACAGAGGGACAACCTTTCCCTTAAGAGACAGAGGTTGATGACAGAAGGCTACTTTAGTGACTGGAAGCCAATAGCAAGTGGCATATCACAGGGATTTGTGCTGGGTCCATTATTGTTCACCATTTATATAAACGACATAGACGAATGTGGGGGTAGGATTAGTAAGTTTGCGGAATACACAAAGATTGGCTGGGTGGTTAACAGTGAGGCTGAGTGTCTTGGGCTATAAGAAGATATAGGCGGGATGGTCAAATGGGCAGATAAGTTGCAGATGGAATTTAACCCTGAAAAAAGTGAGAGGTGATACACTTTGGAAGGAGTTATTTGACAAGGAAGTATTCAATAAACGGCATGCCACTAGGAAGTTCTGAGGAACAAAGGGACCTTGACGTATTTGTCCATAGATCTCTTTGGGCTGAAGGGCATGTCTGTAGGGTGGTGAAAAGGGCATATGGGACACAGCTAGAGTATTGTGTGCAATTCTGGTTGTGATATTATGGGAAGGATGTGATTGCAGTGGAGAGGGTGCAGAGGAGATTCACCAGGATGCTGCCTGGGATGGAACATTTAAGTTAATGAAGAGAAGTTGGATAGGCTTGGTTTGTTTTCACTGGAGCAGGGAAGACCTGAGGGGGCGACCTGATTGAGGTGTACAAGATCATGAGGGGCATGGACAGAGTGGATAAGGAGCACTTCTTCTCCTTGGCTGAAGGGTCAGTCACAAGGGGACATAAATTCAAGGTGAGGGGCAGGAGATTTAGAAGGGTTGAGAGAAAAAACCTTTTTACCCAGAGGGTAGTGGCGTTTTGGAATGCGCTGCCTGGGAGGGTTGTAGAGGCGATTTGCCTCACAACCTATTAAAACATACCTGGATGAGCACTTGGCACATCATAACATTCAAGGCTATGAACACAAGAACTCAAGAAATAGAAGCAGGAGTAGGCCACTAGACCCTTCAAGTCTGCCTTGCCATTCAATACGATTATGACCGATCTATGTCAGCCTCAACTCCTTTTCTGTGCCATTTCCCCATGGCCTCTATTCCTCAATCTATCAAATATTTATCCACCTCCACTTTAAATACATCTAAATGATCCATGGCCCAAGAGCTGGTAAATGGGATTAGGTGGGAGGTCAGGTGTTTCTGACGTGTTGGTGCAGACTCGATGGGCCGAAAGGCCTCTTCTGCACTGTATGATTCTGTGATTCAGCAGATTAGGTTAACCTCGGGTCGGTTAGCTCAGTTGGCTGGACGTCAGGTTAGTGATGCAGAGTTGATGCCAAAAATGCGGATTCAGTTCCTGTACCAGCCAAGGTGACGACCCCGCCTTCGCAACCTTGCCCCTCACCTGAGGTGTGGTGATCCTCAGGTTAATTCACCACCAGTCAGCTCTCCCCTTTGGTCATCTGGGATTATGGCAATTTTCATTCATTTTTCATGCCACATGTGAAAATTAGATTCCTGCTACCATTATAGCAGACAGTACAGGTCTCCTACACTACAAACTTGAGATGATACAACATGGAGAAGACATGCAGATCAACTTTTAGCGATAAGAACCAATCTGTCAGAGGTAGAACCAACAGAGTCCAAATCCAGCTGTGCCATGAGATGAATTGGATCTTCCCAAAAACTTGACACTAACAGAATTGAAGAAATCAGCACCTCGAATGCAAATTAAACACGAGTCAACCTCGGATCACTGCGCCAACTCCAGTTAAGTGAACCACTGACAACATTCACACCAAGCCAAATACCCCAGAGGTTACAGCAAGTACTAAGAAGCAGACGTCTAAGGTTTGTCGACAACCATAAAGAGAACGACGACCTGCGAATGCCCGTTGGACTTATTGACTGTTGTTAATTGATTGTTCATATTGTTCATTACTTGTTAATGTTCTACTGTTTTCTGCATCAGGGACATTTAACAGGCACTTCAAACCTGTTGGAGAATTGTAAAGGCTGAGGCTCCTCCACTTTTACCTTCTGGGTCCGCATACCCGCCTCACTCGCAGTCACACTATCCTGACCACTGAACAAATCAGCAAACCCTATCCTAGGAAGGCTACATTCTGGTGCAAAGTGTCCAGATAACTTCCCCATTGCCTGATATGTTGCAGTGGCCAGAGCATGGCATCCATATCACAGAATCCCTACAGTGCAGAAGGAGGCCATTCGGTCCATCAAGTCTGCACCGACCACAATCCCACCCAGGCCCTATTCCCGTAACCCCCTCATATTTACCCTGCTAATCCCCCTGACACTAGGGTTAATTTAGCATGGCCAATCAACCTAACTCGCTCATCTTTGGAGTGTGGGAGGAAACCAGAGCACCCGGAGGAAACCCACGCATACACGGGGAGAATGTGCAAATTCCACACAGACAGTGACCCAAAGCCGGAATTGAATCCGGGTCCCTGGCGCTGTGAGGCAGCAGCGCTAACCGCTGTGCCAATCATAGAATCCCTACAGTGCAGAAGGAGGCTATTTGGCTCATCGAGTCTGCGCTGACTCTCTGACAGAGTATCTTACCCAGGCCCACCACCCTGCCCTATCCCTGCATTTACCATGGCTAATCCATCTAACCTACATATCTTGGGACAATAAGGCAATGTAGCGTGGCAATTCACATAACCTGCACATTTTTGTTGGAAACTGGAGCACCCAGAGGAAACGCTAACAGAGACAGTGAGAACATGAAAACTCCACACAGTCACCGAAGGCTGGAATTGAACCCGGGTCCCTGGCGCTGTGAGGCCACTAAGTGTGCTGCCCCTCAGATCAATAACTCTGAGCCAAAGTGCCTCAAGCCACACTCACTTACAAAAGACATGTTTTCCCTGGATCACACTGGTGTCTAGGAGCTCCCACAATCTCCAATCATAACACACCAACTGTCCTGCCATCATTATCGTGTTAATTATTTTTTCTTAATTTATAATTAATAAAGATTGCTACTGCTAATAACCTTTACTACTGCTAGTAAGCATTACTACAACTAATAAAACCTTATAATTACTGATAAATTACAAGAATTTTGAAGATAATTCACCAGCCAATCACATCTATTTTCCTGTGGTGTCATGCTTTGATTTTTCTCAGAACACAGCCACTCTGTATTAGGGACGCAGACTGGACTAGATTGGATAACTCTACTAGATGCTGCTGACTGCCTCCAGATACTCTATTCGCCCACTCTTATAGGTGCTGCTGACTGCCTCCGGGTTATCTTTTTGACGGCTTGAGGGTGAAAGGAACAGTTTGCTTTGCAGATGCATCAACAATAACCAACTGCAATGTTACCCATGACCAAATTCAATTCTACACTTCTGAGTTAGATGATCAGTAAGCAGGATTGACAAGCATGATTAATAGTTGTTTGCATGCAATGCTAACCAGTGTTCTAGAATTAAAATCGGAAACTGAAAATAATTAATTGAGATGTGGCGGACATATGTCTATACAGAAACTAATTCTCAGAGCTAACAATAAGTTTTGGTAATACTAAAATACATTATTACTTGGACCAGATCAGTTGAAAAGCTTTCCGGTTGGATAGACGTAAATGAGTCACAGAAATTAAGCTACCATGCTAAATTTGAATCGTTTAATGTAAAAATAAAACTACATGAGTACACGAATAAAATCCCATAAAAACAACTGTAGTTAAGGAATTCAGTTTTATGATAAATCTCATGCATTACTTTAAAAGTTCTCAAAAGGGAACCTCAAATAAACTGTAAAAGATGGGTGATAACAAAAAGAGTACCTTTTATTAATTTTGCATAGGTTATCAACAGCCTCAGACATTAACTCCAAAGAGAAGACAAGCCTAGCTTTCACCACACAATGCCACAGGCAGAATACAAGAGAAACCAAATAAGTGCTTCCCGAAGGAGGAGAAACTGCCTGAAGCACCAGATGACCTACTAGAAACCTCTCAGTCATTATTTTTGACGTTGTAATTTGTTAAACCCAGTAAAATCATTTTTTGTTTTAGTGCAATCTTTTGAATAAAAGGCAGTACAAATATTTTTTTTCCATTTTGCTGTACAGGGAATGCATAATTTAGTAGGATATATTTTTAATATTCAGCATTTAGGAGATGTAAGAAATCAAAATTTGTTACTTTGCAATTAGCAAATGCACGCGTGGTAATTTACCAAAATTCACTGGACTCTGGGGCAGTTCCAGCAGATTGGAAAACAGCAAATGTGATGCACTGTTTAAAAAAAGGAGGTAGACAAAAAGCGGGTAACTATAGGCGAGTTAGCTTAGCTTCTGTCGTGGGGAAAATATTGAATCTATCATCAAGGAAGAAATAGTAAAACATCTGGACAGAAATTGTCCCATTGGGAAGACACAGCACGGGTTCATAAAAGACAGGTCATGTTTGAATAATTTGATGGAATTCTTTGAGGAGATTATGAGCGTGGTGGACAACGGGGAACTGGTGAATGTGGTGTATCTGGATTTCCAGAAGGCATTCGACAAGGTGCCACACGAAAGGCTGCTGCATAAGATTAAGATGGTCATGATGTGGAGATGCCGGCGTTAGACTAGGGTAAACACAGTAAGAAGTCTCACAACACCAGGTTAAGGTCCAACAGGTTTATTTGGTAGCTTTCGGAGCGCTGCTCCTTCGTCAGGTAAGTGGGAGTTCTGCTCAGAAACAGGGCATATAAAGACACAAACTCAATTTACAAAATAATGGTTGGAATGCGAATCTTTACCGGTAATCAAGTCTTAAAGGTACAGACAATGTGAGTGGAGAGAGCATTAGGGACAGGTTAAAGAAATGCGTATTGTCTCCAGACAGGACAGTTAGTGAGATTTTGCAAGCCCAGGCAAGTCGTGGGGGTTATAGATAATGTGACATGAACCCAAGATCCCAGCTGAGGCCATCCTCATGTGTGTGGAACTTGGCTATCAGTCTCTGCTCAGCGACTCTGCATTGTCGTGTGTCGTGAAGGCAACCTTGGAGAACACTTACCCGAAGATCAGCGGCCGAATGCCCGTGACCGCTGAAGTGTTCCCCAACAGGAAGAGAACACTCTTGTCTGGTGATTGTCGAGCAGTGTTCATTCATCCGTTGTCGTAGCGTCTGCATGGTCTCCCCAGTGTACCATGCCTCGGGACATCTTTTCCTGCAGCGTATCAGGTAGACAACGTTGGCCGAGTCGCAAGAGTTTGTACCGTGTACCTGGTGGATGGTGTTCTCACGTGAGATGATGGTATCCGTGTCGATGATCCGGCACGTCTTGCAGAGGTTGCTGTGGCAGGGTTGTGTATAGCATCGGTTGAAGGTCAAGTGTGGTGAAGAGGTCTTGTTTGAACCTGTGCATGAAGATGTTGGCATATTGAGGTGCACCGCACAGGACCTTCAACCGATGCTATACACTAGATACATCGAGTGATTGTCGAGCAGTGTTCATTCATCCGTTGTCATAGCGTCTGCATGGTCTCCCCAATGTACCATGGCTCGGGACATCCTTTCCTGCAGCATATCAGGTAGACAACGTTGGCCAAGTTGCAAGAGTATGTACCATGTACCTGGTGGATGGCGTTCTCACGTGAGATGATGGCATCTGTGTCGATGATCCGGCACGTCTTGCAGAGGTTGCTGTGGCAGGGTTGTGTGGGATCGTGGTCACTGTTCTCCTGAAGGCTGGGTAGTTTGCTGCGGACAATGGTCTGTTTGAGGTTGTGCGGTTGTTTGAAGGCAAGAAGTGGGGGTGTGGGGATGGCCTTGACGAGATGTTCATCTTCATCAATGACATGTTGAAGGCTTCAGAGGAGATGTCGTAGCTTCTCCGCTCTGGGGAAGTACTGGACGACAAACACGGCAGACAGAGTACCCACTGTCTCCTGGCTGGAGACAACACACATTTCTTTAACCTGTGCCTAACGCTCTCTCCACTCACATTGTCTGTACCTTTAAGACTTGATTACCTGTAAAGATTTGCATTCCAACCATTATTTTGTAAATTGAGTTTGTGTCTTTATATGCCCTGTTTGTGGCGCGTCGGAACTGTCGATCGATGAGTCGAGCGCCATATCCTGTTCTTATGAGGGCATCTTTCAGCATCTGGAGGTGTCTGTTGCAATCCTCCTCATCTGAGCAGATCCTGTGTATACGGAGGGCTTGTCCGTAGGGGATGGCTTCTTTAACGTGTTTCGGGTGGAAGCTGAAGAAGTGGAGCATCGTGAGGTTATCCGTGGGCTTGCGGTGCAGTGAAGTGCTGAGGTGACCGTCCTTGATGGCGATGCATGTGTCCAAGAATGCAACCGATTCCGGAGAGTAGTCCATGGCGAGTCTGATGGTAGGATGGAACTTGTTGATGTCATCATATAGTTGTTTCAGCGATTGTTCACCATGAGTCCAAAAGGAAGAAAATGTCATCGATGTATCTAGTGTTTAGCATCGGTTGAAGGTCCTGTGCGGTGCACCTCAATATGCCAACATCTTCATGCACAGGTTCAAACAAGACCTCTTCACCACACTTGACCTTCAACCGATGCTCTCCACAACCCTGCCACGACAACCTCTGCAAGACGTGCCGGATCATCGACACGGATACCATCATCTCACGTGAGAACACCATCCACCAGGTACACGGTACAAACTCTTGCAACTCGGCCAACGTTGTCTACCTGATACGCTGCAGGAAAAGATGTCCCGAGGCATGGTACACTGGGGAGACCATGCAGACGCTACGACAACGGATGAATGAACACTGCTCGACAATCACCAGACAAGAGCGTTCTCTTCCTGTTGGGGAACACTTCAGCGGTCACGGGCATTCGGCCGCTGATCTTCGGGTAAGTGTTCTCCAAGGTTGCCTTCACGACACACGACAATGCAGAGTCGCTAAGCAGAGACTGATAGCCAAGTTCCGCACACATGAGGATGGCCTCAGCCGGGATCTTGGGTTCATGTCACATTATCTATAACCCCCACGGGGCCTGGGCTTGCAAAATCTCACTAACTGTCCTGTCTGGAGACAATACGCATCTCTTTAACCTGTGCTTAACGGTCTCTCCACTCACATTGTCTGTACCTTTAAGACTTGATTACCGGTAAAGACTCACATTCCAATCATTATTTTGTAAATTGAGTTTGTGTCTTTATATGCTCTGTTTATGAACAGAACTCCCACTTCCTGACGAAGGAGCAGCGCTCCGAAAGCTAGTGGCTTTTGCTGCCAAATAAACCTGTTGGACTTTAACCTGGTGTAGTGAGACTTCTTACTCAGATTAAGGTGCACAGCGTCACGGGTAATGTATTAGCATGGATAGAGGATTGCTTAACTAACAGAAAGCAATGAGTGGGGATAAATGAGTGTTTTTCTGGTTGGCGAACAGTAACTAGCGGTGTGCCTCAGGAATCAGTGTTAGGTCTGCAATTGTTTACAATTTACATAGATGATTTGGAGTTGGAGACCAAGTGTAGTGTGTCAAAATTTGCAGATGACACGAAGATGAGCGGCACAGCAAAGTGTACAGAGGACATTGAAAGTCTGCAAAGGGATATAGATAGTCCAAGTGAGTGGGCAAGGGTCTGGCAGATTGAGTGCAATGTTGGTAAATGTGAGGTCATCCATTTTGGTAGGAACATCAGCAAAATGGACAATGATTTAAATGGTAAAAAAATTGCAGTATGCTGCTGTGTAGAGGGACCTGGGTGTCTTTGTGCATGAATTGCAAAATGTTGGTTTGCAGGTGCAGCAGGTAATTAAGAAGGCAAATAGAATTTTGTCCTTCATTGCTAGAGGGATGGAGTTTAAAAACAGGGAGGTTATGTTGCAGCTGTATACGATGCTGGTGGGGCCACTCCCTGAGTACTGTGTACAGTATTGGTCTCCTTACATGAGAAAGAATATATTGGCACTGGAGGGGGTGCAGAGGAGATTCATTAGGTTGATTATGGAATTGAGGGGGTTGGCTTATGAGGAGAGAGTGAGTAGACTGGGACTATACTCATTGGAATTTACAAGAATGAGGGGGATCTTACAGAAACATATAAAATTATGAAGTGAATAGACAGAAACAGGGAGGTTGTTTCCACTAGCGGATGAAACCAGAACTAGGGGGGCAGAGCCTCAAAATAAGGGGTGTAAATTTAGGATTGAGTTGAGGAGGAACTTCTTGAGAAGAATTCCCTGCCCAGTGAAGCAGTTGAGGCTACCTCATTGAATGTTTTTAAGGCAAAGATAGATAGATTTACGGGTTATGGTGAGTGGGTGGATAAGTGGAGCTGAGTCCACAAAAAGATCAGCCATGATCTTATTGAATGGCGGAGCAAGCTCAAGGGGCCAAATGGCCAAGTTCTGCTCCTAGTTCTTATGTTAGGTTCTTAAATATATTTTACTGGAATGGAAAATTTAAGAAAAATTAAACATTAGCGAACGCAGTCTTTAAAATCAATTGCAAAAGCAAAGTTGGCTTCTTTACTTTGCAAAGTCAAAAATAAAACAAAATACTTCAATTGATTTTTAACTGAATGGCAAACTTGAAGCTCTTAAAATTTTTAATTCAAAATTCTCTTAAATTCAAATTATATGCTTTTATCATATATGGCAAGGCAAACAACAAAATCACCAAAGATTAGTTACCAACTTAGAATATTTTATGAGTTTTAAAAACATGGCAACTCTGAAGCAAATATTTTGGTAAAATGTCACACATTCTCTTTTGACAAATGGAAAAAAATAATAAAACAGAGAAGCATAAGAAGGTTATACCAGCTCTGCAAAATCTGCCAAGGCTCTTTTTTTTTGCAATACACACTATAGAATCCTCCACTAATTATTGCATTTTATTGACAGCAGCAGTCCCTTGGGAAGTCATTTAAAAAGTTTAACCCCTAAGCAAGTCGTGGCTTCTCTTGCCTTTGAAAGTGTCAAGTGCATTGATTATGACTGCTACCTTCTGCCGAGAGCATCTCATACTGCACATTCTAAAGCATTGTTTTTCCCCCTTTTGCCTTTGATTCAGTGATTCAGACCACTCCAGCCAACCTTAAAGACAAAAGTGAACACATTAAGAATGGGATCAGCAGCCAACATAAACAGTAAGGAGAAGATCACAACAATTGCCACAAAGATTGGAGAAATGCTGGTCAAAAAAGGGCCATCATACTGACTTAAAAAACTGACAACAATTAACCGAGAAACCTCAAATTCTCTTGTATCCATCTAAACAAGTTTTAACCAACATTGGAATTCTGGTCAGCTCGAAACCCCAAGGCTTTTGACACACTTTCAGAAACCCACACCCCCTCCTTTTTTCTACCAAGTCTCCAGAGCTGCTGCTAACTACCCAGCATGGGTTGCATACAGTACCTGAACAGTCTGTTCTAACCATAATCTTTAATTCATTATTCCATGAACATAAAAAGGTTATAAGCATTAAGTGCTGACTTCAGTATTTTACCTTGGCTGTGGAAAAAAAATTCTTACAGAAAATTGTAAAGGACTAGAGTTGCTGTACATCTTTCTGCTGTCAAACAAATACTCATATTTCCCTGACACCACTGGGAGAAAGAGATCTCAAAATGCCTGCAATTCTCATCCTTTCTGCTCACGTACACAGCAGCAGCTCTGGTATATTTTGGCTGGGTCAATGTCAAAGTAGCAGCAAGCTAAAGCAAGATGTATCTGATAGCAATCAATTTAAGGAGAGAAAAAGAATGTGTTTAATTAGCTCATTATAAATTCATCCCAATTTTGCCTTATGAAACAGATATATTTCAGGCACATACAACTATCAGACAAAGGTTTATAAACTTTTTAAGAGTAAAATGATCCTTAAAATTCTTTAAGGTAATTGGATTTCCAGTACAGCAACTTTGATTTTTTTTATATATTCATTCCCTGACAGGGCCAGGAGGTAATGATACAGCTGCCATGATGCAACAAGCAGACCTGTCTTCTGTCAGGAGTTGAAATCATAAAGGAATAAGCTGTCGTTAACAACCTCTCTCCAAACACTGGAGCTGTCATCTCATTGTTTCCCTTCGCTAGCACAGGGGTTGGTGTGGGCTCAAACAGCCTGTCAACCAAGCCTGGCACCACGTTTTTAAATTTTATTGAATTAATACTATCAAGCAGTCTGTCAATATCACCTTTGGGGGTGGATGACTGATCTAATAACTCTAATAATGAAAGAAGTAAATAGATTTTTACAAACAAGATTTCAACAATTGAAATGATCCCTTTCAAATTTAGAAAATTCCTCCTAATTTTATGTTTCTACAAATATCTCTCATTATGTTGTGATGTAATGAACAACACTTTGTAATACAGTATAGGAGAATTGTTATTATATACCTATAAACATATTCCCAAATTATATTAGTATTTTCAAAATATTTTCAATGTGTCGATACATAATTAATTTTTCAACTTCAGGTAAGATTGATTCCTGAGCTTCCATGATGGCTCAGCAAATGTATGTGTTAAGTTAATAAGACCTTAATGGTTCCAGGTTCAACAACTGAACTGTGCTAAAATAAGTGATCTTGGTATGAGGCAGTGACAAGACCACATAGAACTGGACCTTAACATTCATTGATTAAGGCACAATTCTTCAGGGTTTCAACTCCTGATTACTATTTCCTCGAATGTGTGTGTTTAGATTCAGTACAGGACTTACAAGTTCAAATAACAACACAGCACATAAATCAAAATCAGCAGGGTGAAATACTGGAGGTCTATCGCCACATATGGAACTCTACCCCAGCAATGAATCAAAACTTTCAGGATGGGAATAGTAGGGTAGAAATTGGCTGAAAGGAGAAACAAAATAATTTGCAATAATCTAAATTAGGTATCACATAATTTTACTGATAAAGAATAGAAATTTTACAGGGCTTTAAATCAATAAATTCTATTATTATGTTCATTTCTGTCGAACACCGAAAAAGATTAACCAATTTTTAAAAAATAGTTCCTATGATCTAGATTAACAGTCATAAAAGGACAAATGGAAAACACGATCTTGGAATATACAGCAAAGAAGAAGTTGTCCATTCAGCCTAACTAGTTTAAGAGCTAGTCACATGATTTGTTGTTGATGTCACTGGAGTGTTTCACAGGCTCCTGTTTCAGTTTCAATTTTCTACTCAGTACAGGAACCAGTTCCTAGAATAAAACGTATTGTTGTTACTTTGAACCTATGAGTGCAAACCACATATTTTTCTTTAAAAACCACAATCCCTAACATAGGGCATTACAAAAAGAAAATTGGTGACAACGATGGGATTTTGTTTCGTTGAGAACAGATCCCAAGTTAAGAAAAAAACATCATGGGTCCCCGCACTCTGAATATTATAAGGCTGGGGAAAATCAACAAGAGGAGTAAAGATTGAGGTACCATTGACGAACACCAAGTAAGAAAAAGCAAGGATAAATAAATATTGCATTTCTTACCAGAAAAAAATAAGGTAGACTGCTCTAAGCTGCAGGGTTTGTGTACATGTTGCAGCGTGGAGTAGCAGAGCGGAAGACTCACTACGCAGCTGAAAAAGGGCGGAAGCTCTCTGTGCGGTTTTAAACAAGGACTATTTCCGATCAGGGAAGGGTGAGATTCTAGGTAGTATCTGGCATATTTGAAAAGAAGGGATGCTCTGCTGCAAGGCTGGGGCCTTTTGAAAAAAAATACTTTGAGTCAACGGTCTCCAGAGTAAAAAGGGAGCACTGGGAATACAGTAAAAATATATACTGAGCAGACTCGAGTAGCTAGTGCCTGCAAAATAAATGGTGGGTCAATTAGGCACCATGGGCCCTGTCAATGAAGAAAATGAATCATGGAGTTCCTATGTAGAGCAGTTTTCAGGACTTTGTGCAAGCAAATAAAATTGCAAATGAATTGCTCATACCAGCTTTTCTCAATAATTTGCTCCAGTGGTAGTATATCTAGCAAAGCCAGGTAGCAAAACTTCAGATGATTTGACAAAGATTCTTGAAGAGCATTACTCTCCAAAGCTACTGATCATTGGGGAACAGTTCAGTTTCCACCAAAAGAATTGAGTAGAAGACAAAGGCATTTCTTAAAAAGGTTGGCACAACATTGTGAGTTTGTCCAGTCATTAGAAGATACTATTCAAAATCGTCCAGTTTGTGGTCTCCAAAAGGAGCTATCCAAAGAAGATTGCTTATTGAACATGATTTTATTTTAAAGACAACAGCAGTGACCACAGTGTCAATAGAACTGGCTTCTAAAGAGACTTCACAATTTGGTACAGGAATGAAGATCCACAAGTTGAGAATTGCTCATAAGAAGTCAAAACAGCAACAAGCATGTCACAGATGTGCCCAAATGAGCCATTCATCAAGCGAATGCTGGAGCAAGGATAGTCAACGTAAAAAATGTGGCAAAATAGGCTACATTACAAAAGCTTGTTGGGCTAGAAAAGCTTCCCCTGAGAAGAACATTCAGAAGTAGAATCTGGGTACCTTTAAGAATTCTCCAAAAAGAATTTACAACATGAATAAAAGAATTGCAACTATGAAGAAGAGAATGTCCAGAAATATGATGAAGAGCTCCAACTGAACATCTTATCCATACAGAGTTACTCACATAGATTCTGGGTGGTTCTGAAGTTCAGTGGGCAACCTATTAGGATGGAGGTTAATACGGGTGCTGCTGTATCTTTAATTCCTGAGACTACTTACCAAAAAAAGCTGAAGCATCTTCCTTTAAACCAGCTGATGTGATTTTAAGGACATACATGAAAGAGATTGTGCTGTTAAAAGGTTACATCATGGTAGCTGCTTTGTTAGCTGCTAACCAATCGCAAAGGTCATCACTGATTATATCTGCACACTCCTACGATATAACGTATTGTCAATCAGAGTGCCATGCGAAAGCTGATGTATTATCATGCTTACCTTACCTGTTGAGCAGATGAACTGGTTTGGCGACGCCATGCTGACCAATTGTTGTGATCTCGAAATGATTTCTCAGGATCATCTCGAGAAGTACTAATCTTTTTAGTCCCTAGTATTCTGAATACTAATACAGAAGACTTAGTTGAATCACAGTTGCCTGATGATTGTGAAAATGATGCAGAATTGGTTAAAAGAGAAGTATCTACTGCAGTTCCAAATTATACTTCGAGTCAAATTCCAGAATGTCGTATGCAACCAAAGAGGAATAGGCATCCTGCTAATCGATTTTTTTTATTAACTGGGTATAATGATTAATGGTGCATCATACTGTGTCTAGAAGTATTATTGATCTTATATATTGTAGTAATTTGTTGTCATAACCACAGAAGTAAAGGGGGAGGGATGTTAGTTATTTTAAGTGGTTACATAATTGCTTTAATAGCTGATTACATAATTTTATTTTCATTTTCTACTCTGTACAGGAAACAGCTCATACACTAAAGCTTGTTGCTGTTATTTTGAATCTTTGTGTGCAAACCACATCTTTTTATTTTTGTTTAAACTCACAACCCTCAACATAGCTAGGACAATACAGTGCTGGTGTTTATATTCCAAACATATCCCCTCCCGTTCCATCTGTTGCTTCTCAGCCTTTCACATTTCTATTACTTTTACAAAGAACAAAGAACAGTACAGCACAGGAAACAGGCCCTTCGGCCCTCCAAGCCTGTGCCGCTCATTGGTCTATATGAGCATTCGTTTGTATCCCTCCATTCCCAGACTGCTCATGTGACTATCCAGGTAAGTCTTAAATGATGCCAGCATGTCTGGCTCCACCACTCTACTTGGCAGCGCATTCCAGGCCCCCACCACCCTCTGTGTAAAAAACATTCCTCTAATATCTGAGTTATACTTCGCCCCTCTCACCTTGAGCCCGTGACCCCTCGTGATCGTCACCTCCGACCTGGGAAAAAGCTTCCCACTGTTCACCCTATCTATACCCTTCATAATTCTGTACACCTCTATTAGGTCTCCCCTCATTCTCTGTCTTTCCAGGGAGAACAACCCCAGTTTACCCAATCTCTCCTCATAGCTAAGACCCTCCATACCAGGCAACATCCTGGTAAACCTTCTCTGCACTCTCTCTAAAGCCTCCACGTCCTTCTGGTAGTGCGGCGACCAGAACTGGACGCAGTACTCCAAATGTGGCCTAACCAGCGTTCTATACAGCTGCAACATCAGACTCCAGCTTTTATACTCTATACCCCGTCCTATAAAGGCAAGCATACCATATGCCTTCTTCACCACCATCTCCACCTGTGCTGCCACCTTCAAGGATTTGTGGACTTGCACACCTAGGTCCCTCTGCGTTTCTATACTCTTGATGGCTCTGCCATTTATTGTATAACTCCCCCCTACATTAGTTCTTCCAAAATGCATCACTTCGCATTGATCTGGATTAAATTCCATCTGCCATTTCTCCGCCCAATTTTCCAGCCTATCTATATCCTGCTGTATTGTCCGACAATGTTCAGCGCTATCCGCAAGTCCAGCCATCTTCGTGTCATCCGCAAACTTGCTGATACTACCAGTGACACCTTCTTCCAAATCATTTATATATATCACAAATAGCAGAGATCCCAGTACAGAGCCCTGCGGAACACCACTGGTCACAGATCTCCAGCCAGAAAAAGACCCTTCGACTGCTACCCTCTGTCTCCTGTGGCCAAGCCAGTTCTCTACCCATCTAGCCACCTCCCCTTGTATCCCATGAGCCTTAACCTTCTTAACCAACCTGCCATGTGGGACTTTGTCAAATGCCTTACTGAAATCCATATAGACGACATCCACGGCCCTTCCTTCGTCAACCGTTTTTGTCACTTCCTCAAAAAACTCCACCAAATTTGTAAGGCACGACCTCCCTTTTACAAAACCATGCTGTCTGTCACTAATGAGATTGTTCCGTTCTAAATGTGCATACATCCTGTCTCTAAGAATCCTCTCCAACAACTTCCCTACCACGGACGTCAAGCTCACTGGCCTATAATTATCCGGGTTATCCCTGCTACCCTTCTTAAATAATGGTACCACATTCGCTATCCTCCAATCCTCAGGAACCTCACCTGTGTCCAATGAAGAGACAAAGATTTCCGTCAGAGGCCCAGCAATTACATCTCTTGTCTCCCTGAGCAGTCTAGGATAGATGCCATCAGGCCCTGGGGATTTGTCAGTTTTAATGTTACCTAAAAAACCTAACACTTCCTCCCTTGTAATGGAGATTCTCTCTAACAGGTCAACACCTCCCTCTGAGACACTCCCAGTTAACAAGTCCCTCTCCTTTGTGAATACCGATGCAAAGTATTCATTTAGGATCGCCCCTATTCCCTTGGGTTCTAAGCATAATTCCCCTCCTTTGTCCCTGAGAGGTCCGACTTTTTCCCCTGACAACTCTTTTGTTCCTAACATATGAATAAAATGCCTTAGGATTCTCCTTAATCCTGTCTGCCAAGAACATTTCGTGACCTCTTTTTGTCCTTCTAACTCCCCGTTTGAGTTCTTTCCTACTCTCTCTGTATTCCTCCAGAGCTCCATCTGTTTTCAGTTGCCTGGACCTAACGTACGCCTCTCTTTTCTTTTTGATCAGATCCTCAATTTCCCTGGTTATGCACGGCTCTCGAATCCTACCTTTCCTATCCTTCCTTTTTACAGGCACATGCCTGTCCTGCAGCCTTATCAACTGTTCCTTAAAAGACTCCCACATGCCAGACATGGACTTACCCCCGAACAGCCTCTCCCAATC
This sequence comes from Mustelus asterias, assembly GCF_964213995.1. Taxonomy (NCBI): domain Eukaryota; kingdom Metazoa; phylum Chordata; class Chondrichthyes; order Carcharhiniformes; family Triakidae; genus Mustelus; species Mustelus asterias. The sequence goes on along the minus strand of NC_135806.1, from coordinate 95,998,833 downwards.
AACGGCCACCAATTCCTGCCTGATCCGGCTATAGTTAGCCTTCCCCCAATTTGGCACCCTACCTTTAGGGCAACACTCGTCCTTGTCCATTACTATCCTAAAGTTAACAGAGTTGTGGTCGCTATTTGCCACATGTTCCCCTACCGAGACTTTGACGACCTGACCGGGCTCATTTCCCAGAACTAGATCCAGTATAGCCCCCTCTCTAGTTGGGCTATCTACATACTGTTCCAAAGAACCTTCCAGTACGCATTTTACAAATTCCTCCCCGTCCAGACCCCCAGCCCCAAGCACTTTCCAGTCTATACCAGGGAAATTGAAGTCTCCCACTACAACAACCCTATTTTTTCTGCACATATCCAGAATCTCCTGACATATCCATTCCTCCACTTCCCGTGGGCTGTTGGGTGGCCTGTAGTATATCCCCAGCATAGTGATTGCACCTTTCCTGTTTCTGAGCTCCACCCACAGCGACTCATTACATGACCCCTCTAAATTGTCCACCCTCTGCACCGCTGTAATATGCTCCCTAACTAATATTGCTACTCCCCCACCTTTTTTAGCTCCTCCTCTGTCTCGCCTAAAACTCTTATACCCCGGTATATTCAGCTGCCAGTCCTGTCCTTCTTTTAACCATGTCTCCGTCACCGCAACCACATCCAAATTCCGCGTAAACATGAAGGCTCTAAGTTCGTCTGTCTTACCCGTTTACTTTCATATACTTGTTTAGTTTCCTTTTAAAAGCACCTAAACTATTTGACACAATTGGTTCCTGTGGTTGTTCCACATTCTAAGCACACTATGAATAGAAAAAACTAATTTCCCTACAGGATGTATTCGTAGCTTTCTTGTACAGCCCCTAGTTTTGGGATCTTCCATAAGTAGGAACAGCCTATCCACATCTATCCTGCCCAACCCATTATTGATTTTAAAGATCTCCATCAGGTCTCCTCTAAGTCTTTGCTTTTCAAAGGAAAAAAAGTCCTCGTTGTTCAATATCTTCGAATAGCTGTAATCTCTCCATTCTGGAACCAGCTTTGTAAATGTTTTTGCACTTTTTCCAGTGCTTCTATATGTCTTTTTACAGTATGAAACCAGGGGGCTGTATTTTCATGTCTCAAGGAATTAACGTAGATAGCGGATGAAAATACAAGTCCTAGTCAACATGCCGGTCTCCCGATGCCAATTCCAATACCAGTGAACTTCACCAGGGCAGGGGATGGCAACCCAGGGATCATGCCCAATCCATTAATTGCTCTCCAAGCAACCCTACTCCTTAACAGATGGGTCAAAGCAGCCAAACAGAATTAGGGGGAAACACCTGAGCTCAAAGAAGGCAGGAGTTGGCAATGGGGGCATCAGTGGCAATGAGAAGCAACATAATTTGCAGGACAGGATGAGAAGTCACATGACACCAGGTTATAGTCCAACAGATTTCTTTGAAATCACAAGCTTTCGGAGTGCTGCTCCTTCGTCAGGTGAAGTCAGCAGTGATCCGAAAGCTTGTGATTTCAAATAAGCCTGTTGGACTATAGCCTGGTGTCACGTGACCTCTCATCTTGTCCACCCCAGTCCAACACTGGCATCTCCACATTGTACTCTGCAGGAAGGATAGAATCCTAGGTATCAGGAATGCAGAGGAGGGGTGAAGGACATCCCATTGCTGGATTCCCCCAGGTGCAGGGGATCATTGATCACATCCATCTGGACATCAAGGCATCCAGTGACCAACTAGTGAGATTCATTCACAGGAAGGGTTTCCATTCCCTCCACATTCTGCTGGTCTGCATCTCCAACAAGATTTTTTACCATGTGTCTACTCGCTTTCTTGGCAGCTGCCACAACTCCTTTGTCCTCCATCAATCCAGGTTGTCGCAGCTCTTCATTCTACATCTAAAATTATATGGATGAATTCTAAGGAACAAGAGTTTTCCCTTGAAGATATGGCTGCTCATCTCTTCACGAGAGCCAAACAGAAGTACTGAGATGGTACAACCAAGCCATCTACTCACAAGCGCAACCATTGAAAAGGCCATCAAGCTTCTGAAGATGTGTTTTTATGCCTGTACTGATCCGTTGGCACATTCCACAATGCAATGGTCTCAGTCATTATGGTGGTATGTTGTGATCGCCATAGCATGGTTCTCCAGAGAGGTGTGGACCTTGAAGAGGGTGAGGCCTTGGAGGGACAGAACTCATTGAAGGAAGAGGAGGAGAAACAGGATGCAGATGGGAAAGTGCAGAACGCTGAGGTGCATTGGCTGCACAGGGAGTTGGCCAATCACAGCAGAGGCTCAGGAATATTTCAGCTGTGCTGTTCTGATCCAGGAGGAATGGCATTGTACTCACTTTTGAGCTGCCTATGCCAACACTTCCATTGAAGACAATCTGGAAAATTAAACTCTCAGCACCGCTGCAGGAAATGACATCTGCCCTGAAATTTCATTGTCACTATAAACGAACCCTTGCTCACTAATGATACTTCACAGTAGAAGGAGTGAAGTTTAATTTTGTAAATCATTCCATCCTCCCATAGCAACACTGAAGATTGGATCGCACTCACATTTGTAGTATACCCAATGTTGCTATGGAGTTAATGATGGGAAATATGTTGTACATTGAGAAGAAAATAAGAAATAAGAAATAGGAGCAGGAGTAGGCCATCTAGCCCCTCGAGCCCGCCTTGAGTTGTAGAAATTTAGAAAAATGAACCCTTGAGTTGTAGAAATTTTCCATACACAAATTTAGTGACATGGAGGGACTGCAACTGCACTCCAATTAACTTTTTTGGGGGTCTATCTTGCACAGTGTCAATCAAAATCTAATTTATCACTCTGATGGTGTACAGTGTGGCACAAATAAGTGCTAAGGATTGTTTGCAGCAACCTAAGTGCACGAACAACGCGATATCAACAGGTTTAGTATATATACTTAGGTAACACTACACAATTGAGTTATTTTGAGATTTATATGTACATTTAAAGTCAAACAAAACAATGTGCACTTAAATTCACTAAATATAATCGCCCCACAAGTCCTCAGAGGTTCCATTAATCTACCACAGTAACATGGGAATGGGAATAGGCCATTTATGCCCTCAAGCTTGTTCCATCATTTTATAAGATTTTGACTAAGGTTGAACCTAACTCCTTATGGCTGCCTTTGTCCTTGATACCTTGGAATAACAACAATCTGTCAATCTCAGATGAAAAATCTAGAATTACCACTTTCAGAAGAGAGTTCCAAACCTCTACCACCCTTTGAGGAGAAGTGTTTCTTAATTTCACACCTGAAAAGTATGGCTCTAATTCATTAACAGATTCCCCTCTTTAAACTAAAACATTTTTATGGAAATTCCAAGAACAATCTTCAAATTGATCGAAAAGAAACAAAATTGTAAAAAATAATTTCCCCTTCTGTCTCACATTTTAGTCCAACCATTCATAGGTCCCCGATTCCTCTTTCTTTAAACAAAAACTATATTTTCCTTCTTTTCCATTTATAAATAATTACAAAGCGAAGAAAATATTGGTTTTCGATATCTTCATTATAACAGAAAGCATCACTCTTCCAGTACATCTAATAATTTCTTGGAGCAGCACATCTCATCGTAAAACAGCCTGACAATTCGTGACTTTATTTTGGAAATCTTTTGACTGTCCAAAATTTCCTTTATGCTAGCAAGGACAATTAACTATTTTTCAGTGACACCCTTGGTCGAATGAACACTGTCCGAAAGAGAGCAGTTATCCCATAGCATTCTATGGGCAAACTTTTCTCAAATTGCCTCTTGTATAGGATTAACTTCAATCTTCACCCAGAAATTGGTGAGCCTGTGGAATTCACTATCACAACAAGCAGTTGAGGCCAAAATATTATGGGGGCGATTCTCCCATCGGGACTTCAGGTGGGGGCTGGTTCGGCACTATCAGGGTTGGGGGGGCGGGTTTCATGGCTGGGCCCGAACATGGTCAGGGGGCCAGCGATTGGGCTGTGGGGGGAGGGGAGAAATCGCAAGCTTGGCGATGCAGAGGTCACGGGGCTGGCCAGTGATCAAGCGGCCAGCAGACAGTGGTCACTGCGCATGCACCGATCTCGGCGCTGACAGATCGGCGCATGCGCACTGGCCCATTCAGCGCCTCTCCAGCGGGAATAAGCCCCGCCCACTGATTTACAGTGTGATTCACGCTAGTGTACTCTGCAACGCACAGAGTGTAGGAGATTCATTTTGAAACTCCCACGGAAAAAACAGCGTGATTTACTCCAGTTTTCATGCTAATTCAGCACTTATTTTTGGGAGAATGCCCCCTATATGTTTTCAAGAAGAGGTTAGATATAGTTCTTGGGGTGAAGGGTATCAAAGGATATGGGGGGTAGACAGGACCATGCTATTGAATTGGATGATTAACCATGATCATAATGAATAGCGGAGCAGGTTCGAAGGGTCAAATGATCTACTCCTGCTCCATTTTCTATGTTTCTATGTATTAGATAAGTACACCTCCACACCTTTTGCTTCCACTAAAGCCAGTGTTTCAGCAGATAAGGTGCTCTTAATTACCATTTTTAGTAGCCAATGGACAACATTTATCGTTCTTTCCCACCAAAGAATACAATAAACCTTATTGTGCTATAATATCCATCTGGAAGAGTGGCACGTGAAGCATCCCTAAAAATGATGAACCTTATATCTTCTGGATCACCCAAGGCTGGAAACTGCAGTGCACATTTCTCTGAATTTAATTTCTTGAATGTTTTATTTGTCCTCAGAACGTCCTCAACTATAGCATGTTTCATCATAGTACTGAGTTCCAATACGTCATGCCTGACTTCAGGTTTCGTCTGAATACACAACCAGTTCAAATGTTCATCAAATTTCTTACTTGGGTTGTTTCTTTCTTGGATGCAAGATTCACTTTTTGAGAGGACTGGCCTGATTTACTGGAATATAATTAACATTTTTTTTTCAAGTAAGATTGTTGATTCAAGGTCAGTCCCGACTTATTCTGTTTAATGGCTAACCCTATATATTTAAAGGCCCCCAAAGCCTGATTTCCAACCTTAAATTCCTATATTTTACCTATCATCCGTTGCTCAAATTCTGCAGAACATCCCAATAGCAAATCATCAATATACGTTATAAAGATGCTTGCTAATGTCTCCTTGTGATACCAAAAGAACTTTGCTGGGTCTGTCTTTAGCTGAACACAATCTGTTTTCAGCAGGACAAACTTAACAGAGAAGTACCATACCGTTGACGCTTCATTCAACCTATAAACACACTTGCTAAATTTTCAGTTTCCCTTCTATATTGCCAGCTTCTTTTGGCGGTTTCATAAACATTTCCCTTTGAAATTTCTCATCTACAAAAATGCAGCTTTTATATCAATCAATTTACACTCCCAGGAATATGTTGCTAAAAGAGCCAAGAAAATTTTCAAACAAGCTTTTCCTGCAGCAGGGGAGTCCACTCTGACATCTTGATCACCAAGTGTTTCTTCAAAACCGCGAGTTACTAGTCTAGCTTTAGCCTTATACGTGTCATCAGGAAGTATCTTTTCTGTGCATATCCACCTGTGTAATAAGGCTGGCTGTCCCCTGTCTGGTATTTTAGTGGAAACACCAAATTCTTTCCAATTCTTTGTTTGGCATCCTTTATCAATTTATCTTCTAATTTGTTAGTAATCACGAAAACATCTTGATCATCAGGGCTTCTACTTTTGGTAACATTCCCAGCCTGATCTATGGTCTTTGTTCTTGTCAAACTACAACTCTACTCACCCTATCTCTTTCTGGACTACTGCCACATGATTGCTCTCTCCTATGACCAGAGTCTCTTTCGCAAGTCTGTGATCTTTTCCTCAGGCCATTATCACTTCCAGGTCCCAGTTCAGAACTCAGTTTGTTTTCTGGTCTTCCACATTTTTACCTCATTTTGCCAATTCATGTATCTTCCCTTCTGTTCCTCATCTTGCACATGCAACCAGTGTTTGTATCTGAGAATGGCTTTTCCTATTCTCCCTACAATGGTGGCATCCCTCCATGCACTGCCCCCTACTAGCATTCATATTACTCTAGAGCCAACTTTGGGCAGTTGACCTTTGAATAAATAGTCTTATCCTGCACTTAGTCATAGAAGTTTACAGCACAGAAACAGGCCCTTCAGCCGCCTTTTTTTTAAACCCCTAAGCTAATCCCAATTGCCTACATTTGGCCCATATCCCTCTATACCCATCATACCCATGTAACTATCTAAATGCTTTTTAAAAGACAAAATTGCACCCGCCTCTACTACTACCTCTGGCAGCTTGTTCCAGACACTCACCACCCTCTGTGTGAAAAAATTGCCCCTCTGGACACTTCTGTATCTCTCCCCTCTCACCTTAAACCCATGCCCTCTAGTTTTAGACTCCCCTACCTTTGGGAAAAAATATTGACTATCTAGCTGACCTATGCCCCTCATTATTTTATAGACCTCTATAAGATCACCCCTCAGCCTTCTGCTCCAGAGAAAAAGGTCCCAGTTTATCCAGCCTCTCCTTATAACTCAATCCATCAAGTTCCGGTAGCATCCTAGTAAATCTTTTCTGCACTCTTTCTAGTTTGATACTTCAGTGTCATATTGTTCTTATTCAGTCATCCCTTTATCTGCCAAAATCTGTTCCTCGTAATTATCCAACTTACGTGTATGTGAAGTACATGATGCCTTTTCAGTTTCTATTCTGTAAATGTATAGTCCGTGCCAATTAGCCTTGAGGAATGTGCCCTAACAGTTCAATTATCATGTTGCAAAACTGTTGTGCTTCCATCACTGCCTATAACTTTACATGGACTTTTCAATTCTTTTTGTACTTCTCTTTTGTAACGTACCATGTCCCCTGAATTAAAATGTATTTCTGATGGTCTCATGCAGTGCTGAAAGGCTCACCGAATTTTCTCTGAAACCTCAGCCTTGATAAATGCCTTTTTCCCTCACATGTAGGGCATTCAAGTGCTCAGAAAAAAATGAACTAATTGTAGTCCCTTACAAAGCCAGGGGATGATCCCATATCACCAAAGGTATTTTTGGATTTCTCCCATAAACTAATTGATAGGGATTGTAATCCCCAACCATTTGAAGTGAATTATTTGCATGGACTACCCATGCCAGGGCAGAAGTCAGTTTTAGCTCGGTTGGTGGCTAAGATTTTGTGAAACGTCTTATCAATTACCACGCGATTTCTTTCACAAATCCCATTACTAAAGGGACTTTCCACTGAGGTGTTCATTACTAGGATGTTCATATTTTCACACATACTTTTAAACACATCACTGGCAAATTCCTCTCCATTGTCAGTTAGGAATTTAGCTGGTGTTCCTAGTCCAATTAGAGTCATAGGGTGGAATTCTCCCCTACAGACCACACCGGAAATCCAGCGCTGGGAGACCCTGGCGGGGCCATGAATCCCACACATCGCCCTTCACGAAATGCTCCCAGCCAGCCGCGCTAAAAAAAAGCCCAGTGGGATGGGAGAATCGCAACCATAAAGTCATAGAGGTTTACAGCATGGTAACAGGCCCTTGTCCATGCTGCCCAGTTTTGAACCACCAAGCTAGTCCCAATTGCCTGCATTTGGCCCATATCCCTCTATACCCATCTTACCCATGCTTTTTAAAAGACAAAATTATACCCATCTCTACTACTGCCTCTGGCAGCTCATTCCAGACACTTACCACCTTCTGAATGAAAATTTTGCCCCTCTGGACCCTTTTGTATCTTTCCCCTTAAACCTATGCCCTCTAGTTTTAGATTCCCTTAGCCATTTTTCCATTACCTCGTCCACAATTACCTTTTGGTCTTTAGAATGCATTAATGTTGACGGACTGCATCTCTTTACCATGTCCATGAAATGTAAGAGAAAAATATTTTTTTCCTTATCCCAAACCTCAAGTCCATTGCTACAATTTCATTAAAGTCTCTTGCTAATGGGAGACTCATTATGGGCCGTGATGGTGCCCTTTTGTTTTACATATATTGCATTTCTCACTTATCTCAAAGTTCATCATCCATTACCCCTGCATCCTTCAGTAGAATTTTTAATCTATGACAAAATGGATGGGCAAACGTTCTATGTAGTTTTAAAGACTTTTCTTCTTTAAACTCCTACCTCCTGATGTCATTGACACTTCTTTAGCACTGTGATTAGAAATGTACGGCCTTGTTAAAGGGATACAATTATGTCCAAAATTGTGCAAATTCTAAGTCTACAGATTTCTCAAAAATAATTGCCTTATTGTATTCTATATCTTATTTCAATTGAATGGCTCACTCAATAATAAAGATATTTCACTGGATGCCACATTCGTGCTGATAATGTGGTTTATGCCAGCTATTTTACATGGAGTCACCACTCAGTTTAGTGATTTTAACGTGTCATCATTCCCAAACCTCATTTTCCTTAACCTTACTTCAGTTTTTATACTTAAAGAGTCTAGGTAACACTTTAACCAATCCATTCCACATACCTTGGATGCACACCCACTGTCAGTACAGTACAGAAGCAAAGGCTGAGCAGCAACGGTCAAGAAGAGGAATTGTAATTTGAATAGACAAAACCCCTCATGAGTGTAAAGACAAAGATTATTGAACAGAGGAAATCCCAAGCACAAATTCTACCCAGAACAGCATGTGCGATATAATTCTCATTCTGTATTGCAAGTTACAGCTAAGGCACAAATCATTGTTGACCCTTGTATGAAACTTAATAAAATATCACTATACCATATTGAAGTCATATGAACTATTGCCCAACAGCACTATTTACTAAAACTTATTTATAATGTTCAACTGTCTATCGTCATCTGACAGCATGGTGCTCATGGAATACTATATCGAAAGAAACATAATGGTAAGACTGACTGCAGTACTGGGTTCAAGTTCACTTGTAGCCCAGATGAAGCAGATACCTAATAATTGAACATTAGAAAACATTTTAATGAGCATTAATGCTAAAACTGCCATTTTTTAATTGGATTTAGGCAAGCATAATAATTGATCCTTGGAAAACAGCCCCTTTTGAATTACAAATGAAAGCACTCAAGTAAACAAATACACACAGTCACAGTGGACTTAATTCATATGCAATCAAAAACACTGGATTTAGTAGTGGAACCTATGTAATTCACATTGCATATCTAATATTAGAAAGTAGAGATAAAATTTACTTATAACACTAAGCTAGGAGGGAGTTGCAAACAATCACAGAGATTCATCAAATGCTGAGGAGGGTTGGATGGATCTAGATATTTCAGGAAATTAAGCTAAGAAATAGCAAATGCAATTCAATATAGTTAAGTGTCAATTTATGAGATTAGCAAAGGAAAATAAACATTTGAGCTATAGATAAAATGGTCTTGTCCATGGGACACAGTTGGAAGAAATTTGCAGATATTGGTGGTGGCATAGTTTATGGCAGTGGTAAATAGATAATTTTGGGCTGAACAATATGTAATACTGAGCCTATGCAAGACATAGGCTTTGACCTAATTGGGAGAGTAATGTGCAGTTCTGCTTGTCACATTATTAAAAGACCATTATGACACTGGAAAACATGTACCAAAGTGTTGTCTGCAATCAGATATCTAACTCAATAGGGTGTTACCAAAGTTGAGTTAACTTGCACTAAAGAATATGAACCAATGTAAGTTACTATCGACATATGCAAGAACCTTGAGAAACTACTTAGCATGACTCTGAGAATAACAAGGTGGCATGGGATGCAGCTTTGAAAAGGAAAGGAGAATGGACAGATTAGAGAGAACCATGTCATGAAGATGATGCTGAACATTTGGGATGAGAAGCGATTTAGATCTGATACAGGCTTAACTTTGAATGCTGATAATGAGTGGTAATGGGAAAGATGGCAAAGGAGCAAGAGAAGGGATTGGCCAAAAATCATTGTGAAGTATTTAGAGATAAAATCCAGGGTATTATCAAGTTAGCCATCCACCTCCTGACTCAGGTAGTGTTAAATGTATCTTGCCTTGGTTGACAAGGAGACCTGCAAAGTGTTGAACGTTTTCCTGGAGAATAGCATGAATAAATTGATCACTATATTGAACATGTCAAGTGCAATGCATGTGGCAGATGCTTTTGAAATATCAGGAACGTACCCCATGTGGTCGAACCTCTAGCAATAAGATGATTGATGGTAACAGTAATTTTAAGGGGTAACTGAAGTAGGATTTGTCAAGACAAACAAATAAGGGTTATAATTAGCAAACTGTATTTGCAAATAATTAGCAAATACTTTCCAGGTATCACAGCAAAAACAAGTGGTTAAAAATACATTGAAATAAATACATAAAAAGCAGAATCAAGTTTCTGAAAATTAGCCTTACGTCCACAGCCCTTTTAATGAAAGGTATCTGAGTGCCACTGTCAAGGTCTTCATTGATTATCAGTCGTCTGGCCCACTGTCCAACCCGGACAACTCCACTACCATGAATCAGAACCATCAACTTGTCAGGGTTGGTTATGGCATCTTCACTCATATAGATGAAGCTTTTTGGTTCATCTTCTGTAGCATCCACCTGAATTTAATACAAGCAAATGGGGTTTTGAAAATCATGCTGGAGTGTATCAAAATGATAAATATAAAGACTCACAAAAAGGTTACAGAATAGAAGGAGGCCATTCGACCCACTATGTTTGTACCAACTCACTGCCAGAGCAATTCATTTTGTCCCACTCCCTGTCTTTTCCGCTTGGCCAGTAGGTTTGTTCATTTCGGATAATTATTAATTCTCCTTTGAAGGCCACAACTGAATCTGCCTCCTTCACACTCTCAGGTGCTGCACTCTGGATCCTAACCACTTGTTGCATGACAGAATTTGGCCGGAATTCCCATTGACAGCAGTGGGACCAGAGAATCCCGCCACTCGCAAATAATGCGCCACCTCCCGCCAACAGGAAACACACGGCTAGGAGGCCAGAGAATCTCACCTATAATCATTCATGTAGCCGTTACTTCTTTTTGCCAATCACCTTAAATCAGTTTTGTCTGGATGTTATTCCTTCCATGAATGAGAACAATTTCTTCCTATCTACTCCGAATAGCCCTCTCATGATTTTGAACACCTCCAATACATGTCCTCTCAACCTTCCCTTCTCCAAAGAAGTTAGCGCCAGCTTCTTCAATCTATCCATGTAACCGAAGTTCCCTTTCCCCAGAAACATTCTCGTGAAACTTTTCTGAAAATGACCCATTGATCCCGATTTTCTGTTTCCTGTTAGTTAGCCAATGTTGTATCCATGCTGTCATGAAGATGTGCTTTATGCCAAATAATAATTTCCACTGGTTGGAATCCTGGATTGAACTTTTAAAAACAGACTTTTTTAAAGCACAGACTAAAGTGACTTGAACTCACAGCCCAAGATGGCTAGCCCAAATTTACATTACTATAAATTGCACATTCCAATTAATTGGAGTGGAGTCAGTCTGTCTACAAAACCTAAAGACAACTCTAGAGGAGTATGAAGAACTCACATCACCTAACTGATTAGCAAGGCATCTATGGCAATAAGGCGGCATGGACAAGTTAGGCCGAAGGGCCTATTTCCATGCTGTAAATCTCTATGACCCTATAACTCAACTGTCAGAGACAGACCTCAAGACTAATCAATTGGGCAATGGGACTCTGGCTAAATTAGCTTCGAGACATGAGCTAATCAAGTCTCCTTTGGAATACACAAAAAATGTATTATTTTTTAATCCCCCTGGCAGTTGTAAAAGGAAAGTCACATGACAATCCAATCCTTCTTTATTTTAAGCATATGTTTTCTCAGAGGAACTGAGGATAAGTAGCTTAGGGAGAAGACCGAAGCAGAGTTCCTCCAGCCCCAATATTTTCCAGCCCAATACTAAGCTTCGAGCATTATTTGTTGGCTGTGATCAGCCAGGGACTTCTTAAAAGAATCCGACCCAACCTTACCCTCTCCGAAACAACAAGTTGAAGTTAGTTTCATTTTTCGATTGGAAGCAACAAGACCATCAAATTCAGCCTGAAGCCAGCAAACTAGACTGTTTAAATTTTTACATTTTTATGGACGTTAATTTGGCTCATTTATCCTTCCACACTCTGTGATCTGTATTTGTGTGTGTGTGAACTTCAGGTGTGGAGTATGCGTGTGTGTATGTGTGCACGCACGCATGTGTGCGCACGTGCGTGTATATGAGTGCGCAAAAGTCAATGCATAACCTCTTTATTAAACTTAAGAAAATCTGTCCTAGTGGTTTTTTATGATCACAATGCTGGTTTATGAATTGGTAAGTATATCTTTTTCAAACAAAAAATCCCACTGTACTCAAATGAAGAGAGGGCAAAGAGGGGAGCCATTCAACCCCTCCTCACCTGATGTAATGACACTAATATATCACCCATAACACCAGGAGCTCTTAACCTGTGTAGTAACCTTTATGTGACACCTTAGAGTATTTTTGGAAATCTAAATAAAGAACATGTAACAGTTCCCCTTTATCCACACTTCTTGTCACATCGTCAAAGAACTCTAATAAATTTGTCAAATGCTATTGTCTTTTTTCAAAATTCATTCAAGGGATGTGGTTGTATTGCCCAGCCCTAATTGTCCCTAAGAAGATGGTGGTGGTGAGCTGCCTTTTTGAACCGCTGTAATACACCCACAGTGCTGTTTGGCAGTTCCAGGATTTTGATAGTGTCAGTGAAGGAATGGCAATATATTTTCATGTCAGGATAGTGAATGGCTTGGACGGGATCATACAGGTGATGGTTCTCCTATGTGTATGTTGCTCTTGTCCTTCTAGGTGGAAGTCGTTGTGGGTTTGGAAAGTGCTGTCTCAAGAGGCTTGGTGGATTCCTGCAGTGTAACTGAAATTGTGTGTCAATGATGGAGGGAGTGAATGTTTGTAGATGGGTGCCAATCATGCAGCTACTTTGTCCTGGATGGTGTCAAGCTTCTTGGGTGTTGTAGAAGCTGCACTCATTCAGACAAGTAGACAGTGTTCCATCATACTCCTGACTTGTGCCTTGTAGATTGTGGACAGGCTTTGGAGAGAGTCAGAAGGCGAGTTACTCACCACAAGATTCCTAGCCTCTTACCTGCTCTTATAGCCATAGTATTTATTTATATGGTTAATTCAGTTCAGTTTCTGGTCAATGGTAACCCCCAGAAGGTCGATAGTGAGAGAATTCAGTGATAATAATGCCACTGAATGTTAAGGTGCAATGGTTAGATTTACTCTTGGAAATTGACATTGCCTGGCACTTGTGTTACTTGTCACTTGGCAGCCCAAGCCTGGATATTGCCCAGGTCTTGCTACATTTGGACATGGATTGCTTCAGTATCTGAAGAGTCATGAATGGTGCTGAACATTATGCAATCATCAGTGAACATCCCTACTTCTGAACTCATTTTAGAGGCAAGGCCATTGATAAAGCAGCTGAAGATGGTTGGGCCCATGACTCTACCCTGAGGAAGTTCTATAGTGATGTCCTGAGCTGAGATGATTGACCTCCAACAACCCCAACCATCTTCCTTTGTGTCAAGTTTAACTCCAACCGGTAGACTTTGCCCCCTGATACCCATTGATTCCAGTTTTGCTAGGGCTCCTTGATGTCACATCTGGTTAAATGTGGCCTTCATGTCAAGGGCAATCACTCTCACCTCACCTCTGGAGTTCAGCTCTTTTGCCCAGGTTTGAACCAAGGCTGCAATAAAATCAGGTGCTGAGTAGTCCTGGCGGAACTCAAACTGAGCATTTGTGCGCAGCTTATTGCTAAGCAAGTGCCATCTGATAGCACTGTTGATGAATGACCCCTTCCATCACTTTATGATGATCAAGCAGACACTGATGGGACGGTAATTAGCTGGGTTCAATTTGGCCTGCTTTTGGTGGACAGAACATATCTGGGAAACTTTCCACATTGACGAGTAGATGCCAATGTTGCAGCATTACTGGAACAGCTTGGCTAAGGGCGTGGCAAGATCTGGAGTACAAGTCTTCAGTACGACTGATGGACTATTGCCAGGGCTTGTAGCTTTTTTGCGATAACCACTGCCTTCAGCGGTTTCTTGATATTACGTGGAGTGAATCAAACTGGCAGAAGATTGGCATCTGTGATGTTGGGGCTCTCTAGAGGAGGCCAAGAGAAAACATCCACTCGGCACTACTGGCTGAACATCGTTGTAAATGCTTCAGCCTCATCTTTTGCACTGATATCGCCAACTGGGGGAGCCCAGCATATTTGCGGAGTCTCTTCCACCAGTGAGTTGTTTTTACATCATTCATGACTGGATGTAGCAAGACTGCAGGGCTTAGGTCTGATCCATTGGTTGTGGAATCACTTATCTCTGTTTATCACTTGCTGCTTGGCACACTAAAGTATTGACTCTGACTGACTGTATTTTTAATTTCCTGAATAATGGATTCTACCATTTTTCCATAGGCAGATGTTAAGCTAACTAGCCTATATGTTCCTGCTTTCTGTTTCTCTCCTTTCCTGAAGGAAAGAGTTACATTTGCATTTTCCAATCTGCTGGGATCTTTCCAAAAACTGGAAATTTTGGAACATTAAAATAAATACAACCACTAACTCTGCAGCCAATTCTTTTGAGACCCTGGGATGTAGGCTATCCAGTCAATGGGGCTTGTCAGCCTTTAGTCCCATTAGTTAAGAAACCATTAACAGAAACCAACAAGCTAAAACATCTCGAAGAATAATTTGTTTGAAACCAAATGGTATATGATTTTTTGGGGGGGGGGATGCTACACAAAGAAAGAGGAAATGAGTTCCATGAACCTGCTAAACCTGACAGGGTTAGCAGTGGCGGTCACAAGCAGACACATTACTGTGGAATGCGCTCCCCACCACCCATCCCCCCCTCAGAAAGTTAAGTCCCAAAATGTTTTTCTTTGTCTTTGTCAACAATTAAGTCTGCTGATGATGACAGGAAATAAAGAATGCACATTCGGAACGAGATTTTACAACTGGTGGCCTGACAGACCAGCTAACAAAAATGGGATTATACTGAAACAAGCTTCTTAAATGTTAACATTCCCCAAACGAATGGCTCACCAACGATGCTGAAAATTTTATTTGTATGTAGCAACTGAATTAATGTGCATGAATATATTGCACAAGTTTAACTTACCGGGAGATGAACCTTCTTCAAATGACATTCATTTTCTAAAAGTTCATAAACACAGTGGGTGATAATCTGCAAAGATAAAATTTTATCCAAGAATTATACATACATTATTCATACTCAAAACGATCTGTATAAGGAGAACTCTTAATTATCCAGGTTTGCCTCATCCCTGCTTTTGGTCAGGGTTAGCAACACTTATCTTTACTGTTCAGATCCTGTCGGAAAGATCAGCTGATTTGCTGGATCAATGCTCTCTATACACCTGTTCTGAATTCCAACTATTATGAATCCAAATTGTTGACCAAAAATACTCCCTTAAGAGGTCTCCTAACTATAGAGCGGTGCTCTAAAAGCAGCATGCACTTATCTCCTGCAATCTTATTGACAGCTTCCACAATGCTAATTCCAGCTAAATCAATACTGAGCCAAGGTTTTTTAGTAAGCAATGGTGATGGTGAGCAGAGTGCAAGTTATATTCAACACACTCGGCTCACTGGCACTGGAGAACATTTAAAAAGGCAAGATCTGTATCTGTAGTTGTACAACAGTGATCTCAGTGGAGACTGCCAATGAGATCACTGGAGATGAATACGTGCAGTCTTTGGCATTTATCTCTATAAGCAGGAACCTATTGGCTGGAGCATTTGCTGGCTGTCTTTCAGGTCTGAGGTGGAAATGACAGCTTAAGTTGTGAGCAGATACACAAGTACATTTGAGCTCGCAGATCAGTTGTTCCAGCACCAGCTGATCCTACCAGAAGTGGAAGTGAGAAGCGTAGCTTGTGAGAACGAGTGGGGAGATCTGAAAATAATAATAGAATATACTGGAAATGGGGCCAGCAATTAATTCTAGATCTCCACTAATTTCCACTATCTGCTGGGATTCCCCTCCATTACAATGGATAATTGAGATCACACTGCATTTTTTAAAAATGCATACAGAATCATTGACTATTGTCTCATTATTTATGTAATTTAAAACACATTCCCTATACAACATACATTATCAGCCTGCATCAAATGTAATATAGGAATCAGCTCTATTCACTGAGAATCCATTAGTTGGGCTCATTCAGTCTGAGACATTCAATTATATTGTTGCAAATAGTTTTATTGCTGTATTTGTTTAAACTGAAATTGTTAACGCTGAGTACCAAGGTACAGAATATTAACAGATTTCTAAGTACATGTGAAATTGACATGCTGTTCCAACAACAACAACTTGCAGTTATTTAGCATCCATTTTTGCCTCTGTGAAGTAACAAATGTAGTCAACTGCCAAAGGTACTTCAGAGAAAAAATTGATGTTTAACAATAGTAAAAGAATAAGGTCAGGAGACCAATGACAGGTAGGTTTTGTCAAGGCAGGAAGAGAGTAGCAAGCAGGTAAATTTTTTAAAAATGAAAGAAAAGAGGAACTTGCATTTATATAGCACCTTTCATGACCTTAATCTATTCCAAGCACTTTATAACCAATGGAGGAGTTTTGAAGTGCAATCACTGTTGTAACTCAGAAAGAGAAATTTCTAGATCTCAGCACAAAATAATTGAAATCTTTGCTACTGAAGCAAAAGAAGATTGTAGAGGAGGTTAATTTAGAAGAACAAAGGGTATGCACTATTGTATAAGACTACAGAAGGTTAAAGAAACAGCATTGGACAAAACCATACACCACAACTTTGCAGGCCACTAATGCTGCTCAAGCAGTTGTAAATGTGGGCCATACAATTCATTCCATATAATCACAGTAATAAGGTTTTGAGTTTATTGTGAAATTATATTGACATGGAGAATTTCCTTGTGTCTTCTCCCATAATAGCCGCAGTAACTTTAGCAGAAATTCAGCAGAAATCTCAATTATATGCAGAAACAAGGGTTTGAACACAAGTTTTAGGGTTGGGATCACTGTGATTCCAACCCCACTCCAAGTCAAAGCCTGACAGCTAACACAATTTGCAAAGAGATGACCAATTAGTGGCCCAACAGCATGTCTTCTGTTCAATTCGGAATAGCGGATGCAGTGAGGAAGAGGGATTTGGACATGAGGGGCCCGATTTAAAAGACAAATGGGAATGGAGCTCGCTCAACATTCAGTTTCCTCCTTACCAACATATAAGCTCTATATTGCAGCTTTATAAAAGCAGCTGCTAACAGAGGCAGATTTTCTTAACCAGCTTATGTCTGTGGAGGCACAAGTCATCCTTCATTAATTAATACTGTGCATCTGTTTAGAGAAAAGAAAAAAAATGAAGCTGACGTTGTGTTTGAGAAGGAGTGTTGATTGATTTGTCACATGTATTGGGATATAGTGAAAAGTATTGTTTCTTGCGAGCTGTTGCTGACAAAATATTCATGGAGCACTTAGGGGAGAAGGAAAAGATAGAGTGCAGAACATAGGGTAACTGTAACAATAGGATAGTGGTGTGACATATTGGAAGGGATAATTATAGAGAGTAAATATTTAGCATGCTTGAAACTGGATAAATTACCAGGTCCAGATGAAATGTATCTCAGGCTGTTAAGGGAAACAAAAGGAAAAGATTGGAGGTTAGCATCAACATTTTTCAATCTGCTCTGGTTATAATATCTGCTCTGGTTATAATAGACATGGTGACAGAAAAGTGGAAGACAGCTAAAGTTGCAGAGTTGTTTAAAAAGGAAGAAAGGAATGACACGAGTACATACAGCTCACCACCCTAATCTCAATGATGGATAAATTATTGGAAAAAATTCTGAGAGACAGTATAAATCATCAGCTAGAGGGGCATGGATTAATCAAGGACAGTCAGCATGGATATGGTAAAGGAAGGTCATGTCTGACTAACTTGATTGCATTCTTTGAGGAAGGAACAAATATGGTTATAATAATTTCACCAAGGCCAGTCTTCCGGTATTGCACCATTTTTTAACAAAGAAAAGGCCATGTTTGCGGCTTACAGCAACACAAGTCCTAAGCTCCGGGTCTACAATACTCAAGTCCGGGTTCAAAGCTCGTCTCTCATGGAGCATTCTCCTGTGGGTTCAATAGCGAAACTCATTCCAAAAGGCCCGCAGGGAGATCTATTGATGATGCCCCATGTCCTTCGTGGCCACTATAACAATAGTAAATGAGGATAGTGCATTTGATATTGTCTACATGGATTTTGGCACGGCTTTTGACAAAGTCCCACATGGTAGGCTGATCAATAAGTTAAAAGCTCATAAGATCCAAGCAAAAAATATCAGTTTGATACATAGAATCTAGAAAGTTGTTGCCAGTATACATATCAATGATTTAGATTTAATCATGGGTGGCATGGTGGCACAGTGGTTAGCACTGCTGCCTCACACGGGGGTGCTCTGAAGGTCCGGATCGGTCTGTTGAGTTGGCAGGTGCGTTCTTTGATCGGATCTGCGGGTAACTGTCTGTAGTGTTCCTGATTGTTCAGTTGTCAGTACACTTCTCTACAGTAATCTGTTCTGTTCAGTATGATGGTGGCCCCTCCTTTATCTGATTTGATGACAATGTTGTGGTTGGTCTTGAGAGCGCGGATGGCGTTGAGTTGTGTATTGTCCAAGGCAGACTTCAAGACACACGACAACGCAGAAACTGATAGTGAAGTTCTGCACGCATGAACACGGCCTCAACCGGGATCTTGGGTTCATGTCACACTACATGTAACCCCCACCATTTGGCCTGGGCTTGCAAATCCTACTAACTGTCTTGGCTTGAGACAATTCAAACCTCTTTAACCTGTAATTATCCCTCTCTCCACTTGCATTGTCTGTACCTGTAAAGACTTGATTACCTATAAAGGCTGGCATTCCAACCATTACCTTGCAATTGAGTCTCTGTCTATATATGCCGTGTTTGTGAAACCAACTCTCCACTCACCTGATGAAGGAGCAGCGCTCCGAAAGCTTGTGATACCAAATAAACCTGTTGGACTTTAACCTGGAGTTGTGAGACTTCTTACAACAGCTGTATTTGGTATTGCTCAATCCAGATATCCTTCAAATTAACTATATAATAACTGAAACAAAAGCAATATGGCTCATATTTAGATGTAACCCAGTATAACTGTGGCCCTTCAATCCAAGAATGTGTAATGCTACGTTTAAGTATGCATTTCTTACTTTCTCTTGGTAACAAACTGAATTTTTGGTGCATCTTATGCATCTAGATTAACAAAACTAAATTGTAGAAGTGCTCCAGCCAATATTTATTCCTTAAATATCACTAAAATAAATTTATCTGATTGTTATTTGTTGAGATCTTGCTGTGTGCAAATTAGATGCCACAATTCCAGTGGCAGCATTTCACTGCCTTTGAAGTGTATAGTGATATCCTGAGAAATAAAAGATGCTGCAAAAATGTCAAATTCCTTCTTTTATTCTTTGTTAAATAAAATAAATTCCAAAAAGAAAATCTATTAGGCAATGTTCAAATGGTGCAATGGTCACAGTTTTTTTTCCTTGACCTACATTGGATTATAAACAAACATTCAAAAGGCATCTTAAGAATTGTCGATTATTGTCATAAGTATCTTTGATGGGCGTGAATTCGCAAGCGTACTTGTCTTTCATGTCAGAATGATGGGTAGTGTTAGGGTGTTCAGGACTGTAAGGGTTAATATGGGATTGTAGAAACAGTACCATCCATATTGTGATGTAGAGAGTTACATGGAAGTAGTGGAGCATTGGAGAGAGTCTGGTAGAAGTTGGCATGAAGCTAGCACCCAGACAGGGCTGTGTCCTGTATACATGTGTATAGTAATATGTTATTAATAAGCAGTTACTGTTCAACCATACACACCTTTAGGTCTTTTCACGAGACAACATACAATCTAACATCATGGTGGCAGCAGCTGATGGACTCCAAAATCCCCAAGAATGAAGAAATAAAGATATTGACCTAAGAAAACTGCGTCTCACTCAAAGACCTTGAATACACAAATGGGGATCACTACAAAGCTCCTTTAAAGGCATGAAAGCTGGACAACGCTCCACTGTGGAGCATAAAAGGACTCCACCAAATCACATGGAGATCCATTGTGAGACCCAATTGGGAGTAGAGTTCAAGGACATAGCTAAATTGCAAAAGAGTGAGAAAACTCCAAAGAAAAGGCTGCAATAAGCTATGACTATAACACTACATTCTGCATCCTCTCCTTTCGTACTCCCCTATGTGCTCTATGAACGGTATGTTTTGTCTGTATAGCACGCAGGGAACAATACTTTTCACTGTATCTCAGTACATGTGAGCTATTATAAATCAATCAAATCAAACCAAGAAGTCAAACAATGCTTATTGGGGAGAAATTAAGGATCCCAGATTAACAATTTGGAATGTTGACATATCTGTAAAGGGTCACCTCATGAATTTCAAATTACCATTCAATTTCAATGAGTAAGTGTGATGGTCAGGTCAAATCAGGAGCATTGCTAAAAGACCTCTGACTACTGATGACAAAGGCAGCACTGTATGGTCCCAGATGATTTCAACCTCTGGTCATAGGTATGATACAAGCCGCTCCAGTATTGTGACAAGCAAATAATCAAAATTTTGTACGTCATATGCAATCAACCCTTCTCTCTCGAGCATCATCTTGTGTTGTCCTCAACCTCCTTAAAACAGCAGAAGACATCAAAACAAACACTGTAGCCAACTACACTGAATTGGAGATTCCCGAGAAATCCACCAATACTGATGATCTCGACTGGGACTTAAGTCCATAATTGTCCTCACTCTTTGCAGAGACAGTTATTCCAGCTCCTTTCCAGATGGCAGAAAATAATCTTCTCTGGTCAGACTAGCCAAATGCCCAGATGAGCACCAACATACTTAAAAGATACAGAGGAGAAGGAACAGCAGCAGAAGGTTGAGCCCAAACTTCAGAGTCAAACAGTTGCTGTCATAGAGACAGAAAAAACTACAGCAAAGAAGCAGAAGCTTCAAGCTCACACAAACAACATGAATTGGATCTTGGAGCAGGAGAGAAGTGACCATCAACTAACCAAGACAAAGTTCAGGGAACATGTGCATATGAAGAAACAAAGCGCAGCATTAGAAATCAAACCGCAGGTTAAACTCAAGGATGAGGAACATAAAAACATGAGGGAGGTAAACCTTCAATTTCCTCGGCAAATATGGTGGATCCCACTTAAAAAGGAACCTGAGTCCACTCTGTGAATGAACAGAGCGAACATTCCCTCCAAAAGGAGAGAGTTAAGCCCATGATCCAACAAAAGAGCGCAGATTGTCGACATATAAAACAAGAATTCTGATTGCAAGCAGGGTGAGGGCAAGGGATCAAATTTGGGAAGATGTGATAAATTCAAGTGTAGAGACAAGGCAAGAGAGAAGGGTATTGGTATGGAAAATGAAATACAGACCGTGACAAGATGGAACAGAAAGTACAAATCTAAGAGTAAATCAGCTAATAAGGCTAGAGGTTATAAATAATAAAAGGAAAAAAGTGAAGCACATTAGCAGCACAAATGAAAAAGATAAGTACAATCTGATAGCCATAACATGGCTGCAGGATGACATAGATTGGAATCTGAATATTGAAGGGTACATGACATTTAGCAAGGACAGGAGGTTAGGAAAAAGTGGAGGGGTGACTCTGTTAATTAGAGGTAGCATTAGCACAATAGAGAGAGATGATCCAAGTTCTGGGAGCCAGGATGTAAAAACAGTAAGTGTAGAGATTAGAAATGATAACAGCAACAAGTTATTTGTGGGAGTGGTCACCGAACTGTACACATGCAGAATAGAGTATAATGGAAGATATAATGGGAGCTTGTCAGAAAGGTACAGTGATAATCATGGGGGATTTTAATCTACATATAGATTGAAAAAATCAGATGGACAAAGGTAGCCTAGATGAGGAATTCATTGAATGCTTTCAGGATAGTTTCTTAGAGGGGCATGTTCTGGAGCCAACCAGACAGCAGGCTATACTAAACCTGGTAATGTACAACGAGACAGGATTAATTAATGACCTCAGTGCTCCTAGGTAGCTGCAGTAATATGAATGAATTTTACATTTGTTTTGAGGAGAGGAAAGCGGGTCTAAGACTAATATTTTAAACTTGAACTAGGACAATTATGAGGGCACCAAAGCAGGGCTAGCTAAAGTAAACTGTCATATTATCGAAATGGTGAGAGACTGCAGAGCTCTGAGATGCAGCAGGTCCTTGATGTTCTAGTACATGAATCATAAAAGGTTGGTATGGAGGTACAGTAAGTAATTAAGAAATCTAATAGAATATCATAAATTACGAGGAGAATTGAATACAAAAATAGGGAATTATACTTTCATCAGTTATAGAGGGCACAACTGGAATACTGTATGCAGTATTGGTCTCTTTATTTATGGAAGGATGTAAATGTGTTGGAATTTGTTCAGAGAAGGCTTACTAGACTAATACCTGGAGCGGGTGGGTTGCCTTATGAGCAAAGGTTGGACAGGCTTGACTTGTATCCACTGAAGTGTGGAAGAGGAAGAGGCATCTTGATTGAAACATACAAGGTTCATTATGGTCTTGACAGAGTGGATGTGGAAAGGATGTCTCCTCTTTTGGGAGAATCTAGAACTAGGGATCACTGTTTTAAAATGTGGAGTCGTCCATTTAAGACAGAGATAGGGAGAATTTTTTTTTCTCTCAAAGGGTTGAGTGTCTTTGAAACTCTCTTCCGCAAAAGGAGGCATTTGAATATTTTAAGGCCGAGGTAGATAAATTCTTGATAGGTCAGGGTGTGAAAGATTGTCGGTGGTAGGCGGGAATGTGGAGTTACAATCAGATCAGCCATAATCTTATTAAATGGCAGAGCAGGCTCTTGGAGCCAAGTGGCCTAGTCCTGCTCCTAATTTGTAAAGAAAAATACCAACTGAGGAGCACCAAAAGTGAATTAATTACATGTTGACACCTAAGTATTTGAAACACTAAGTAGTAAAATTTCAACTCCACACCAACAAAATCTCCCTAAAGCAATTGGGACTACCCCTCATTCAAACTTGAAAATAACGAGATTTGGAAGAGTCATAACATCTTCAGGGGAGAAGGGGTGGCATGTATAAACCAAATTGTAAATACATCTGGGTAAAGACTTTTGGGGGGGTGGGGGGGGGGGGGAAGATACCATATTAGGATCTTCAGGACTGTAAGAGTTAATGTGGGACTCAAGTAACAGAACAACCCATATTATGAAGAAGAGAGTCATTTGGGAGTAGTGGAGTGTTGGAATGAGTCTAGCAAAGTCATCATATAGATAGCACCTAGACAGGACTATATCATGTATACTTGTATATAGTTATGTTGTTAATAAAATTGTTCAACCATACCAATCTTCTAAACCTCTTCATGAGACAACATACAACTATGGGTAGCATTACATAAACATGAATTACACAGCTACCGGTTCAAGAATAAAGAAAATTACAGCACAGGAACAGGCCCTTCAGCCCTCCAAGCCTGCACCGACTTAAGGTTAGTATTACAGATTGTAATAGTGCTTGAAAAGTTAAGAAGTTAACTTTAAAGTTAGTTTAAAGTTAACATTAGTTTAAATATAGATCTGTAAATTTAAAGAGCAAAAAACTGAATATTTCTACAAATTATTGAACATTCCTCTTTACCAGGAAAAATGATGTTACATTTATCAGAATAAAACAATTCCATGTTGAATGTGGTAAAGCATAAAAGTTATAGCTACACAGTGATAAGAATCATAGGACTGGAGTATACACGGAGGATGGGTTCCACCACTCCAAAATGAATGTTTGGAGTGAGATATCCAGAAACAGCCCTTTGACTAGTACAAGATTGTAGTTCTGTCCACCTCCAGGAGGGCATCCCTCCTCATAGAGCTGTCAGCCAATCAGAGGCAGGAACAACAGTAAGTGTCCAGAGGTGGTGCTGCAAGTAGGCCAAGGAGAAGATATTCAGCAATGGATCTGGACATTCAGGTACATCCAGGATCTCAGTGGGCCAGCCTGACAGGCCCCAGCAAGGATGAGGGGCACGCTGGAAAGGGCAGGATGGGATTGGCTGGACACGGGGAAGCAAAACTATGGGGAGATGCCTCCAATTGGCACCAAGGATCCAGCAAGAAGCACTCCCCATTTTAACTATCCAGCAGCGAGCAAGGTTAGTTTGCTGGGCTGCACGTCCAACGCCAGCGTCTCCTACAGCCTGTTAAATCAGAGCTGGCAAAGGATAAGGTCCTTAACTAGACATTAATTGCCCACTTTAGGACCTCCATTGGGCTATAAGTGGACAACATGATGCCCCCACTGTTTGTAAAATCATGGCGAAGGTGGTGGTGGTGGTGGGGGGGGGGGGGGGGGGCTGTCAGCAGGCATGCCATTAAGGGTACAACCAACACCATATTGCTATCGAGTCATTACCCAGAATAAAATCTATCCCTTCAATAGGTGACCTAGGAATATTTCCCACTGTAACAATTCTGTTTACTAAGTCATTTTGTGTATTGATTTTGCACAAAGCAACAGGTTTATAAATTCCATGAATATCTCTTAATACATTTTCCTTCACTAAATTTAAACCTAATTCTCATTACCAGTAGTTGAGAAAGATTTCTCTTCCCTTTCCCAGTAGGTTCTGAGGGAATACCTAAGACCTATGACACAGCCACAGTTTTAAAATGCATTTCTTTTCTGAAGATTCCTTAAGCACTCCTACTTTGCCTCCCAATTAATTTCCAGCAATTAGCTTTAATACATCCAGTTTTATTGCAATGGAAGCATACTATTTTCAGGTTCTAGCCTATCTCCTTTACTATTTTGGCATCTTCTGTCTGTTCCTGAGCATTAGTACATTTTTCATCACCTAGTTTTCTATTCCCCCTATTTGCCTGTCCTCTGGCCTATGACCATTTCCTCACTTGTAACTGTGTGTGTGTGTGAGATATCATACGTATTAACCAAAACTATCACTTCTCAGATCTTGATACTTGACACTAGTTAAATAAGTCTTTATGGTTACTGGAATGCTATTTTGGAATTCTTCCATAATCATTATTCCCATGAAGTTCTCAAAATCTTTTTCTAACTTCAGTGACCAAAACCACTGCTCCAACAGCATTTTTTTTAACTTGCAATTCTACAAGTGTCTGATTTGGTTTTTTTCCTTACCGTTCTAAACTTTAGTTGGTAAGCTTCAGAGACAAGCTCATGAGCACAGAATATTGCCCTTTTGACCACCTCAGTCTGTAGACTGCTCTTCTAACAGACTAGTATACATATTCATATCAGTACCTACCAGGCACTCTCTTTTGGCCATTTCAACCTCACAGCTATCTTTTCAAATGAGGTAAAATATCATTCAATTAAACTTAGGCACTAAATTTTAGTTAAATCAAAATCCTCAGTGGAATCAGAATCATCCTCTAAACCACTATTTCTCTTTTCCTCCTTTATTCTAAGTGTTTCTCTAGCCAGGTCATGCAATCTGAGTTTTTCTCTTTGAAATTCAAGCTCAAATTTTCACATTTCTATTTCTCATCTTTCTTTTCCCTCTTTCTTCCATTCTGATCTGTTCATTCTTTTGTTTTTCTTCCTTTGCTAACTTCCTTCTCGGAAGTTCAAGCTTTCACTTTCTACCTCAAGTTGCTACATTTACAACTGAATTTTAGCTAACTCTAGCTGTGAGACACCAATTTCAGGTTTCTCTGCTTTCAATTCTAAATGCTGAGCAATTACTTCTGCTTTTACTTCTATCTTAAATTTATCTGCTAACTCTCTGAGTGTAGTTTTAATCAAGGATTTCAAATAATCTATTGTTACATTTTCTACTCCCAGAAAAGTCTTAGCAATAGTCAAGGCCATTTCAGTTCCTACCAGTATAATATATCCCTATGCTCAGTATCGTACATACTTGTTTCTTTAAGAATTCACGGATTGCACTTAAATTCAAGGGTTCTTGAAACTGCAAGAGGACCCACTTTATGATCCCAGCAGATATAAATACTAGACAAGTCAGATGCCAGAGTGAAATCTGACGTGATGGATCCTAACTCTTATTTTGAAACTTTGGAGGAAAGTTACTAAACAAATTCACATAAGTCAGCTGATGAATGTTTAACACAAAGAATAAAACATTTATTAAACAAGAAAAATGAACTATATTACATCAGAAAAGGTTGGATAAATCTCAGTACAAAAACAAGATAATTCAAGTATTTACTGTTCCTTCATCCCAGCAGTATCTTTGCAGGTACACACAAAGCAAAAACATAATTTACAATATCTACCTTATACTCTAATATTCAGGGTAAGTATGAGGTGCATGTGAATTAACAGGCAAATTATGGTCATACAGTTCACACTCCAAAGTAATTGACAGATGTTGCCAAAGCAGATTCTGTGGAATTCTCAACAACCCACCAAAACATTTGTCGCATTGTCAACAAACCAGTCTCATGGAAACTTTGTCTTTCTCATGAGGATTTCCAATCTCCACATTTGAAGAACATGCCTTGGAATTCTTTCCAAAAGTTGCTCCCACGGGGATGGCTGCAACAAGGATCCATGTCCAAAAAGCCTACGGTAAGATGTCACCAATCTTCGACTGCCTCATCGGATCTTCAGGATGTCTCTCAAGCTTGCTTTGTTTCAAGTCTGCTCCTCGCAGCTCTCTCTTTAACGCAAAGCCTATTGCTCTGCTCCTTTCTTTCAACTTGACTTCTGGAACATTTTTCTGATCCATCTTTGTCCCTGGAGTTACCAGCCTCCAACTTTAAATCAAGGTAAGTATTTGCATTTTGTAACTTCACATACACCTGCATCTCTTGCCCAAAACTTAAATCTGCATTCCCTAGTCCTAGTACCACCAAGTAATATAAAGCTTTTCCTTGTTTACCTTATCTGAATTGGCCATAATGTTGCACACCTGTATCAAATTTCCCTCCTTTGCTCCAAGGAGAATCAGCCCAGCTTCTCCAACAGAGCTTTATAGCTAAAATCCTTCATCCCTGAAATCATTCTGGTAAATTTTCTCTCAAGGATCCTAACATCCTTTTTAAAGTGCAGTGACAAGAACTAGACACAATATAGCTCTGTCCTAGCCTGTACCTGAATCATCTCCTCCTTAAAAGGTCCATCTGTTGTTTTATTACAGCTCTACCTGTCAGTCTTGGGTTCCATTTTACCCTGGCTGGATCCCTTCTCATCCCATTGAAATGGCCCTCTTTTTTAAATTGCTCCTTGCTCTTTTCCTTTATGAATGTTAGCATGATGATACAATGATCACTCTTACTCAAGTATTCCACAGACACCTGGTTCACTCCCCCCGCCAAACCTCCCACATTCCCCAGCATAGATTCAGCAATGCCTCCTTTCTAGTTTGTCCAAGAACATACTAGGAAGTTTTCCTGAACACGTTTCATAAATTTCTCCCTCTCCTTACTTTAACACTAGCCCAAGTAATTAAAGTCCCCCAATATCACAACTCGAGAGTTCTTACACATTTCTTGTGATTTCCCTGCTGATTTGCTCCTCTATCTCCCCCCCCCCCCCCCTCACTCTTTAGAGCCCAATAGAATATCCCCAGTATCATCATATGCTTTTGTCATAATTCTCTTGCAAGCTTCAAAGTACTTAATAACTGGCAAAAATAATCAATATGATTAGCAGTGAAAAAATGATTAGCTCTCACTAAATACAGTCATTCATGCAATCCTAAATACAAGGGAATTATTTACTCTTTGTTAACAGTGAATGCAAATCATAGCTGCAAGCAATAAATTTATGCAACACTACTTTAGCCCCAAAGCAGTTAGGAACAAACTCAGAAATGGAAATTTCCCTCTAGGCAAGAGATTGTGACTCAGGACCATTAAATACTTCATAGTTTGCCAGCAGTTTGATTATTAAAGTATTGATTTCTAAAGATACCGATTAATGGTTTATTTTTTTACAAGACTTTTTAATGGATTTAAACATCTTGTGAAATCCTTGCTTAAGTAATAGGATTTTTTTTTAAACAGGCATAATTTCAAGATTCATCTCCTGCAGGTCAAACTCACCTCACCCTTCATTCAGGACTTGTTCGAGAATTTCAATTTTTCTCCAGCATTAACATTTTATACTCCTCCACTTGTTAAATCAAGAACTAAAAAGCTCTTGTCCCTTCAGGATGTAATTTCAAAGTTTCAAACTACCCTATAATCTGATTTATTTCTGTCAACAAATCCACTTATATCTGTTTTAAAACATATGTACAAATAAATTTCCCAAAATTTACTAACTTCTGTTCATTTCCATTGTGAACATGAAATACAATTTTCCCTCAACTCCAAAATAAATACAAAATGAAATTAAGCATTTTCATGATGCAGAAATGTATACAAACTAGAGACATTAATGTTTGGTTGAAATCATGAGGCAACAATTGAATACTGCAATTCATAAGGCCACACTTGGAATACTGTGTGCAATTCTGGTCACCCTATTATAGAAAGGATATTATTAAACTAGAAAGAGTGCAGAAAAGATTTACTAGGATGCTACCGAGACTTGATGGATTGAGTTATAAGGAGAGACTGGATAGACTGGGACTTTTTTCTCTGGAGCGTAGGGAGCTGCGAGGTGATCTTATAGAGGTCTATAAAATAATATGGGGCATAGATCAGTCAATATCTTTTCCCAAAGGTAGGGGAGTCTAAAACTAGAGGGCATAGGTTTAAGGGGAGAGATACAAAAGTGTCCAGAGGGGCAATTTTTTCACACAGAGGATGGTGAGTGTCTGGAACAAGCTGCCAGAGGTAGTAGTAGAGGCGGGTGCAATTTTGTCTTTTAAAAAGCATTTAGATAGTTACATGGGCATGATGGGTATAGAGGGATATGGACCAAATGTGGGCAATTGGGACTAGGTTAGGGGTTTTAAAAAACAAGGGCGGCATGGACAAGTTGGGCCGAAGGGCCTGTTTCCATGCTGTAAATCTCTATAATCTCTATGACTCTAAGACACAATTCAAATAGTTTACCTTTAATGAACAAGTAGTTTCTCTCATGGAAGGAAATCGAAAACAAAATTGAGCCTCCATCATCCTATTCTTCTTTAACATTAATTATCTGTTTTTGACAACAATTTGTATTTAAAGCTGGAAAGAAAGAAATGTTGCCAAAGCTTTTCACCTTGCACTCATCAAAATAAATAGAAGAGTACCAAATTTCCAACAATTGTAACAATATTACAGGAGAAAAGGATGCTGATTGGTTGGCAAGTTGACTCTGATTGGCCCCGGTGTTACCATGGAGAAAGCAATGAGGAACTATAAGCTCCTGAAGCTCCCAGGTAATTCAAAAAGGATGCAAGGTTTGAACATATTCCTTTTTTTGACAGAGAATGAGTCTCTGAGTGCGAATGTGTCGTTTTTAGCAAGTTTCAATGAGTCACATTACAAGCTCAACTGATTATCTTAAATTGGCTGTTTGTGTCTCTTGTTTCAGCAGTATTCAAGATTTGTACTACGAAGCAACAGCTTTTTAAAAAAAATCATTCATGGGATGAGTGTTACTGGATTGGTCAGCATTACCCATACTTAACTGCGACCTTATATAAGGACAAGAGTGACCGCAACAATTGAAACAGCTCTCAGTCCAGCAGCTGCAAGAGAAATGCCATGAATAAAGGAGACTGATATATATTGCCTTCATCAGTCTCATCAAGGTTTTCAACTGCGTGCACAGGACAGTCTATTTAAGCTGAAGGAAATTGGTTGCTCACCAAAGCTGTTAAGTGTGACCTCTTCTTTCCATGATAGGCAAGATCAACTATGACTGGACCACGAGATCCACAGTGCGGTCAAAGTGTTGCATTCTGGCACTGATGCACTTCGGCACAGTCTTCTCTCTGCTGTTGTCATATGTCCTAAACTCACCTACAGAGGGGTCTACTTGCATACCAGAATTGATGGAAAGTTGTAAGCAAAAGCGGGCCAAGTCTTTGTCAGAGATTTGATCTATACCGGTGGTGCCTAACTAGCATTCCATACTTATAAACACCTTTAAGTAGCATACGGACAGACTCTCTCATACCATAAAATGTTCAGTTTGACCATCAGCAAAATAAATATCATCGTCTGGGATGTTGCCATTCCATCTTCAATCAGCAATGACAATGTAATACTGGAGGCTGTTAATAGCAATTAATAGGCTCCACATTACCAGTAATGCCACTTGATGCTGAAATCAGCACATACATTGCAAAAGCTGTGGTGTTATAGCTAAGCTGAGAAAGAGGATGCAAACAACTGCAACCTGATCAAGGACACCAAACTCCAATTCTGCCAAGCCTGTGTCCTCAGTGCACTCCTCTACAATACTGAGACCTGGACAATGCATGCCAGATGAACAGTTTTCAGCTTCACTGCCTCAGACATATTCTTAGCCTCTTTTGACAGGTCAAGGTCACTGATTCAGATGTGCTGGAGTAAGTTAATTTCATTAGCATACACTCATTACTAAGCCAATGACATCTGCCCTGGGTCAGCCACATATATTAGACGATGGCTACAAAACCAAAGACTTTCTGTATGGTGAACTGGCCACTGGGTCAGGACCTGCTAGAAATCCATACTGGACTACAAGGGCACCTGCAATGAGATATTGGGATGGCAGATGTTAACACAGACAACTGTGAGACAACCAAACTGACTGTTGTGGCACCCAGAAGCTGGCTGTTTGGACAGGCAGTGGAAGAGGTGAGGAGAAACTGAAAGTTCAGTTGACTGAGGAGACAGCTCAGAGAAAACAGAGGCCATCAAACCCCAGTCCACTGTCTTCATCTGCAGAAACGCAGTAGAGACTACCGTGTCAGAGACGGGCTCCTGAGCACACCAGGTGAGGTTTAACACAGAATAGATCATCAAGGGACAAACCATCATCTCCAGAGATGGAAGGCTGCCAAAATAATGCTGAACATACAAATTTGAAGCAGGAGTAGGCTTGTCAGCCTCAAGATCTTGCTCCATCATTCAATAAGATCATTACTGATCTGATTACAACCTGCAATTTCCTTGTTCTCGATTATAAATTCTCCTATTTCAGACTGTAAGGGTCCTAACATTTGTCTTCACTAATCTTTTTCTTTTTATATACTTAGGAGAAGCTTTTACAGTCCGCTTTTATGTTACTTGCAAGTTTATTCTCATACTTTATTTTTCACCTCTTAATCAAGCACGGTAGCAGTGGTTAGCACTGCTGCTTCACAGCTCCAGGGACCTGGGTTCGATTCCCGGCTTGGGTCACTGTCTGTGTGGAGTTTGCACATTCTCCTCGTGTCTGCGTGGGTTTCCTCCGGGTGCTCCGGTTTCCTCCCACAGTCCAAAGATGTGCGGGTTAGGTTGATTGGCCATGCTAAAATTGCCCCTTCGTGTCCTGGGATGCGTAGATTAGAGGGATTAGCGGGTAAAATATGTAGGGATATGGGGATAGGGCCTGGGTGGGATTGTGGTCGGTGCAGACTCGATGGGCCGAATGGCCTCTTTCTGTACTGTAGGGTTTCTATGATTTCTATGAAGCTCTTTCTCCTCCTTTAATGAATACTGAGCTTCTTCCAATCCTCAGCTTGCTACTTTTTCGAGCAACTTTATAGGACTCCTCTTTGGGTCTCATGCTATCCTTAATTTCTTTTGTAAGCAATGATTGGGTTACTTTTCCTGTTTTATATTTGCACCAGAAAGGAATGTATAACTGTTGCAATGCATATACTCGTTCCTTAAATACTAGGCATTGCCTATCCACCATTATGCCTTTTAATGAAGTTCCCCTATCCATCTTAGTCAACTCACACATTATAACTTTGAAGTTTCCTTTGTTTAGATTTAGGACACTAGTTTCAGATCGGATTATCACTAGTATCTCTGCAATTTCCATTATCACTATCTCTGTACCCTTAGATACATCTCATCCTGTCCTGGTACCTTATCTATTTTAAGTAAAGATAACCCAACACCTCCTCCTTCTCAATTGTAAAATTTTTCTCATGTACTAGTTACCATCTCTCTCACCTCTCTATCTTCTCCCTTTGAAAGGGCAGATACAAAGTACACACTTAACACTCCCACTAATTATCCTGCCTCTAGTGCAAGTCCCCTTCTTATCCCTAATCACCCCCATGCATTTTTAACCACCTTTTATTATTTAAATCCTTATATAAGAGCTTGGGATTCCCTTTGTAGGGTAGCTGCCAGTCTCTTTTCAAGCTCTCCCCTTGTCATTCAAAGCCGGGAAGGAACAAAATCCCAAGCATTTAACTGTTTCCATTAAACACTTGTCTTTCAGATTCATAGTTAATATTCTTTATTCAGATTTAACAGGGTGAGGCCTGATAAGGATAAAGGTGATATATGTTTAAAGCAACAGGGTAAAGCTAAAATACTTTTTATCACTATTTAATAAGGAAGAGGATTCTGACTAAAATAATGGCAGAAGCAGTGATGGTAGAGGTAATAATGGATGTGGTGAAAATTTGATATAGTGGTTGTACTGGAAAGGCTAGCTATGCTTAGAGTGGATATGTCACCTGGTCCAGGTGGCCTGCATCCCAGGTTAAGGGATGGAGATAGTGGAAAGACTTGCCATAATCCTTCCATCTTCCCTGGCTATATGGGAGCTGTGAGATGATTGCAGAGTGACAAATGAGAAGTGACTTGATTGAAGTATAAAGGTCCTGAATGATATTGACAAGGTCTCTGTTAAAAGGATGTTTCTTGTGGGTGAGTCCAGAACTAGGGGGCACTGTTTTAAAATTAGGGATCACCATTATAAAACAGAGAAAAAAATAAATGTTTTCTGAGGTTTTTATGACTTTGGAACTTACTGGAAGTGGGATCACTGAATATTTTAAAGGCTGAGATAGATGGATTATGTTGGGTAAGAGAATCAACACGTATTGAGGATAGACTGTGGAAATCAACACAATTAGCCATTATCTTATTTAATGCCAGAGCAGGCTCCAAGGGCCAAAATACTTATTTCTCTCCAATTTCATATGTTTGTGTGCATGTGATACCTTATTCAAACAAGTATGCAAGGACATCGCGAGTATCTATATGCTGGTTAGTTTAAGATCAGTGGTTGGTAAAGTTTTAGAAACTGCAATCCGGGAATAAATTAACAGATACTGAGCAGTTTGAGTTAATTAAGGATACCCAGCTTGGATTTGTAAAAGGCAGATCATGCTTGACTAATCAAATTGATTATTTTGATGAACAGAGAAGGTTGAACAGAATACATAGAACATAGAACAGTACAGCACAGAACAGGCCTTTCGGCCCACAATGTTGTGCCGAGCTTTATCTGAAACCAAGATCAAGCTATCCCACTCCCTATCATCCTGGTGTGTTCCATGTGCCTGTCCAATAACTGCTTAAATGTTCCTAAAGTGTCTGACTCCACTATCACTGCAGTCAGTCCATTCCACACCCCAACCACTCTCTGCGTAAAGAACCTACCTCTGATATCCTTCCTATATCTCCCACCATGAACCCTATAGTTATGCCCCCTTGTAATAGCTCCATCCACCCGAGGAAATAGTCTTTGAACGTTCACTCTACCTATCCCCTTCATCATTTTATAAACCTCTATTAAGTCTCCCCTCAGCCTCCTCCGCTCCAGAGAGAACAGCCCTAGCTCCCTCAACCTTTCCTCATAAGACCTACCCTCCAAACCAGGCAGCATCCTGGTAAATCTCCTCTGCACTCTTTCCAGCACTTCCACATCCTTCTTATAGTGAGGTGACCAGAACTGCACACAATATTCCAAATGTGGTCTCACCAAGGTTGCAGTTGCAGCATAACCCCACGGCTCTTAAACTCCAACCCCGTTAATAAAAGCTAACACACTATAGGCCTTCTTCACAGCTCTATCCACTTGAGTGGCAACCTTTAGAGATCTGTGGATATGGACTCAAAGATCTCTCTGTTCCTCCACAGTCTTCAGAACCCTACCTTTGACCCTGTAATTCACATTTAAATTAGTCCTACCAAAATGAATCATCTCACATTTATCAGGGTTAAACTCCATTTGCCATTTTTCAGCCCAGCTTTGCATCCTATCTATGTCTCTTTGCAGCCTATAACAGCCCTCCACCTCATCCACTACTCCACCAATCTTGGTGTCATCAGCAAATTTACTGATCCACCCTTCAGCCCCCTCCTCTAAGTCATTAATAAAAATCACAAAGAGCAGAGGACCAAGCACTGACATAAAATCTATTCTGACAACATATATTGTAAGAAAAAGTGTTTGACAAAGAATCAAAATTAAAGCTGTTTAACAAAATTATGGCTCTTGCAAAACGATAGTCTGTGTCAACATGGGTAAAAAAAATTGGTTGAAGGACAGAAAACAATGAGTTTTGGTAAATGGTTAATTTTTAGACTGGAGGATGACAGGTATGATGTTCTCCAAGGATTAGTGGCAGAACAACAGTTTTTGTCTATGCATCAGTGCAATGAAGTACAATTCCATTGACAAAGGCTATATTCCAATGAACAGACTTGGTCAACGAAGGGTGCCTCTATCAAGAATTTCCTCAGTCTCCCTCCCCAATTTGTATAACAACTTGTATACATATATTTGTGCTGAGGGACCTGTATGCTTAAGAATTTTCAAATTAACCATATATTTCATTCATAAAGATCCTTGTATTTAAGCAAACCAAGTTGTGTCAAATTTTACTGTAGTTCTTTCCCCTATATTTTCTATGAAATTTCAGAAATAGTGGCAGTATTCCAGCCACTAAGTCCGAAAATAACAAGATCATGCCAGATTTACAGCAGAATTTATGCCAATAGTTTGCTATAGTACCAAGGAAGCATTGTTTTATCAGAGATGTCATCTATCATGTGAATATCAAACAAAGGCCCTGTCAGCCCTAAGGTGGATACAAAGGACCCAATGCATTATTTAAAGAGCAGAAGAATTGAGGTGTTGAAATACAAAAATTAAAAATGTCAGAATGGCCTTAATCAGTCCAACTCAGAAAATGCACTATTTATAAAACATGCTGTTTTATATTGGAGAAAGACTATCTGCTCAGACACAGGGGTTTTGTTAGTAAGTTAGGTTGCAGATACTCACCAAAAAGAATGCTATATTTCTTTCAAAGTTTGCTGGTCAGGTATGACATGAAATCTCAACTTAAAACCAGAACTAAGAACACTGACAACTTCAGTGCATGCGAGTGAAATCAGTGTGACCATTAACAGAAGAGCAAGGCACTAAAGCCGCTTGGAACTTAAGTTTTTTTTTACATGTAATGCAAAATTCAACAGTCACTTTATAGTTTATTTAAATGGTGGCATGCACCCCCCTCTAAAACATTATGGTTACAAATAATTTTTTTCCTGAGATTTGCTAATCCAGCTGCAATAATATTCTAGAGGAATAATATTTTTAACCACTCTGGCCTAATTAAGAACAAAATTAAACTTTTCTCCAAATGTGTTATATACCTCTGAATTCATCCAGCCCACCCATTCATCCCAAACTCTAATAGCAGTTATTACTGAAATAATAATAATGTCTGCCACTACTTGTCTGACCCAATTTTATGTGATGTGGAGATGCCGGCGTTGGACTGGGGTGAACACAGTAAGAGTTTTAACAACACCAGGTTAAAGTCCAACAGGTTTATTTGGTAGCAAATAAACCTGTTGGACCAATGTTTTGCAACATTGATCTCTTGCAGCACATTTCAACATCTCAAAATAATCTTTTCTGACTTTAAAGTTGCATAATAGTGTTTTTGTCTCCATCCAACAGAGGCTGATCAAGAGTGTTGTACATTTCAAAACAAATAGAAAATGTTGTACTTTTTATGGACATGAATGAAAAGCCAAAGTACTTGATTTGTATGTAGCTGCTACATGAAGCAAAATTTTCTGAGCAATTATTGGAAAAGTAATAATTGCTATTACAGTATTTGTCAGGTAACAGATGTTACTTTTAATGCAAGTTATGCATAGCCCATGAAAGAGCTATGTTATATAAATCATTTTCTCGGACAGAATTTTTGAAGAAATACATGCTAAAAGCTACAGAAATTGTATATCCCATTAAGTGGCAAGCTTTCAAAAAATATCTGCCTTTGAAGAAACACAACTGCTGAGAGAAATCGATGATTTGGCTGAGACTCTGAACAGTCGCCTCTGTGATAACGCAAAGTCCGTCACCTTTTTCCAATTGCAATTGATGATTGCAACAATGTTACCGCATGGCTCAGCTAGCAGCATTCATTCATAGAATTTATAAAAGATGAAGAAATCAGAATTGGTACCAATGAATCACGCAACCTTTTCAACATCTTGGGGGAAGGGGAGGGGGAGCGGGAGCTCCTGGCAAATTAGATGTGCTGATGTGGAGGTGCCGGCGTTGGACTGAGGTAAACACAGTAAGAAGTCTTACAGGTTTATTTGGTAGCACAAGCCACTAGCTTTCGGAGCACTGCTCCTTCATCAGGTGAGCGGGAGTTCTATTCACAAACAGGACACATAAAGATACAAACTCAATTTACAAAATAATGGGTGAAATGTGAGTCTTTACAGCTAATCAAGTCTTAAAGGTACAATGTGAGTGGAGAGAGGGTTAAGCACAGGTTAAAGAGATGTGTATTGTCTCCAGCCAGGACAGTTAGTGAGATTTTGCAAGCCCAGGCAAGTCGTGGGGGTTACACAGTGTGACTTGAGGCCGTCCTCATGTGTGCAGAACTTGGCTATCAGTCTCTGCTCAGCGACTCGTTGTCTGCGACTCTGCACAACAACGCGGAGAAGTCTACAAGATTATGAGAGGCATGGACAGAGTGGATAGTCAGAAGCTTTTTCCCAGGGTGGAAGAGTCAATTACTAGGGGGCATAGGTTTAAGGTGCGAGGGGCAAGGTTCAAAGGGGATGTACGAGGCAGAGTTTTTACACAGAGAGTAGTGGGTGCCTGGAACTCGTTGCCGGGGGAGGTAGTGGAAGCAGATACGATAGTGACTTTTAAGGGGCGTCTTGACAAGTACATGAATAGGATGGGAATAGAGGGATATGGTCCCCGGAAGGGTAGGGGGTTTTAGTTAAGTCGGGCAGCATGGTCGGAGCAGACTTGGAGGGCCGAAGGGCCTGTTCTTGTGCCGTAATTTTCTTTGTTCTTTGACTCGCATTCCAACCATTATTTTGTAAATTGAATGTGAGTCTTTATATGCTTTGTTTGTGTACTGAAATCCCACTGACCTGATGAAGGAGCAGCGCTCCGAAAGCTAGTGGCTTGTGCTACCAAATAAACCTGTTGGACTTTAACCTGATGTTGTGAGACTTCTTACTAAGTAATTTACAGTTGTAATAATCACATGATTTTCATCATTTTGAAGATTTTACTAAGGAGAGCCTCTTGATATCAAATGCAATGAAAATGACCAAACTAATTGTTTGCAATATGGCCAATAATTTTCCAGCTTTCTTGATCAATGTTGAGGGTGTTCGGTCAGTGACCTGATTGAAAGCAACTGTCTCCAATATACAAAATAGAGTGTAACGTGTAAGAAATGAACAGATTCTTTTTAATTAAAATTGGTCATCTCTTCCAAGATAAGATTCTCAATGGAGATTTTGACAATACCAAACATTTCACATTTTCAGCAATTTATGCATTTCTCATGCCTTACCCCACCTTGAAGACTTCACAACTGGGATGGTGGGGAAAATCATGATTCAGCCTTCACAGATAACTAACAGAGGATGCTAAGCTGAAGTGTCAACAAATACCTTAGGTTGTCAACATGAACATGAAAGGTGAAAAATGGAACAATGCTCGTCTGCAAAATGTTTACTTGATGTATCTACATTGAACCTCAAATGTCTTGGTTTTCCTAATTTTCTTTCTTTAAGAAAGTTACTATTTCTTGTAGTTAATGGTTTCACAGGAACCAGCAACGTTAAAGTCCAGATAGTACATGTCAGAAGACTATTACAGTTTTATTACACAGACATAGCACAAACTAGCACAAAGGAATTTCTGCATCACCATGCCATTTTAGCAAATAATTTGTGAATATGAATTACTTAACTTGAGACACAAAAGATATTTTAAAATTAATCAGCATATGGTCTAAACTTTCAAGATTACAAAAATTTACCTTGAATGGATACAGGTTCTAATTAAGTAGATAAACAATTACGGTCTCATTTTCAGTAAGACATTGTAATACTTAAAAGTCAGGAGGAGAATACACATGTACATACTTCTGCGCAAAGCCACTTCTCAACATTTTGGTGGAAGATTTTGAGGCAGACAGACAGATTAAATTGTTTCTTCCAACAAATGCAGTTCTTCAAAGCAACCCTCAGCATATCACTGCAAGTTAGCAAAAACCATCTGCCAAACTCCAACTTCATTATCTTGGTTTGTTATTCCAGAGTCATAAAAGATTACATTTATCAACAACTTAACATACTTCTATCTAGATTAGATCAAACACATTTCAGTGAGAAATACAGCCAGCAGCAATTACTAAACCATCTCAGAATTCTGTAAATTCTGGCACATTGCTTTGATGAGTTTAGTCCGTTCTGCAGAAGCTTGGAAACCAGGACTCATTGATGCACATCAGACACAATTTCTTCCATGAGCAGAGTAGAATTGAACACACCGAGACAAGTAACATTGTTCTACATGCTTAAACAGCTGTAATTGATAGTAGCCTCAGAACAGTATAAGCAGTTATCAAATAAAATTATATATCTTAAACAAAAAAACATTAAATATAAA
Source organism: Mustelus asterias (assembly GCF_964213995.1). NCBI lineage: Eukaryota > Metazoa > Chordata > Chondrichthyes > Carcharhiniformes > Triakidae > Mustelus > Mustelus asterias. Next base: position 95,959,903 of record NC_135806.1, on the reverse strand, counting down.
TAAGCTGTACCTGCAACTTATTTCACTGAAATATAATCATGTGCAGCTAAAAGGGCAATAAAGTGGAAATGAATAAATACAAACATATTAGAAACATGCTGCTTTCTACAGTAGACTGGGGTAGTGTGCAATTTAAGAAACTTACAATAAACAAATATTAATATATTTTTGTGGATATACGGGTATAGCAACTCAAACCCAGCAATCTTGGGGCAGAAGCACAATTTTGGATATTGCCAGATTTTAGGTCGGACAGGGTCAATTGAAGTGCGGAATAAAGCAGCGTGTGAAGCTATTCTGGAGCCACACCATAGCACTGCAGCACCTAACCAAATTGTCCAGCTAAGTTTTTTTAAATTTTACTCAATTGATGAATGGATTATTATAAAAGTGTTCAGTTTTTGGATAACTCCAGGCTTTAGATGGCCAGATTTGAGACACTACTTGTAATTATGCTGTATTTTTAAAAATCATTTGTGGGACATGGGCATTGCTGGCTGGCCAGCATTTATTGTTGCCCAAGAGCAGTTGAGAGCCAACCACATTGCTGTGGCTCAGAAGTCACATGTAGGTCAGAACGCAGATTTCCTTCCCTGAAGAACATCAGTGAACCAGATGGGTTTTTCCGACAATCGACAATGGTTTCATGGTCATCAGTAGATTCTTAATTCCAGATATTTATTTTTATTGATTTCAAATTCCACCATCTGCTGTGGTGGGATTCGAACCCGGATCCCCAGAAAATTAGCTAAGCTAATTAGCAAAGCTGGATTCATAGTCGAGCGATAATACCATGAGGCCATCATCTTGCATTTTGGTCACCTGTCCTTACATGATTGGTGATGTTAAAGTACCCTTATTCTCATTTAGTAGCTCATTTTGAAAGTTCACCATTACTTTAAATTAGTGGCTTTGTTATTCGTGAGAACTATTTTAAGTCGCAAGTTAGCAAAAGCCATCTGCCAAACTCAATATCAAATAAGACCATTAGACATAGGAGCAGAATTAGGCCACTCGGCTCATCGAGTCTGCTAAACTTCTGGCATTTTCTCACTGATATATTTTTGGGCAAATTCCTATTTCATGATTAACCAACATTTTTTAAAAATTGCATACCTGTATGTGCTGATACTTTAAAAATGGTAGCCTGCAGTTAAGCTGAACTGTGCACATATTTTCAGGTTTCGTCCATATTTTTGTCCTGAGACACATGGGTAGGGAGGAGTCAGGTTTTGAAAGCCATGATGCAGTAGGTGCTCAAGTAGACTGGTTAGAGACAATTAGGGATGGGCAACAAATGCTGGTCTTGCCAGTGACAGTCATGTCTTATAAATGAATCAATTTTTAAAATTGCCTTCAATTCCATAAGACCTACTTTAGTCAAGAGTCTCTTATTCTGAACTTTATCAAATGCCTTCCATAAGTCCATATAAACAACATCCACATACATTCCCCTGTCCACTACTTTAGTCAGATCTTCAAGAAATGTTTTATCTGGTTAGTCAGGTGTATCCTATTTCATGACAAATTCTCTCCGATCAGCTAAAAAATGTTCAGGATGTTCAGTCACCACAACCTTAATTACAGATTTGAATAATTTACTAACAACAGATGTTCAGATAATTGGTCTTTAATTCCCTGGTTTTTCTTTCTCACTTTTCTTAAATAGCGAAACGGTGTGCAGTTTACCAATCTAAATGAATGGTTCCCATCTCAAAAGAACTTTGCAGGATTACGCTCAGGGAATCTACAATGTGTCCACATTTCAGAGAGGTAGTGTTCTCTACTGATTTTTGGTTGTTCTACCTATTAAAAGACTTTCCCAATTTACAGTGGACAGTCTTGCTCTCATTGCACTGAATCTTAGCAGCTATTTTGCCTTTCTCTCCCCTCTTTCAAACACTATGTTGAACTTGATCATATTATATAAAAATATTTTATTGGACAAATGCTCAAGGATCATTAAGCTGCAAATAAGTTTGGCTTATTACTAAATCTGGTATGTTCTGCCCACTTGTTAGATCTAGGATATTGTTGCAGAAAATAACTTCACCACTTTTCTGACATGTGCTAGACTGCTTGTCTTAATATATATGAAAGTTAAGATGGCACTTGCTTACAGAACCCTCTCTGGAAGTTCATTCCAGACTCCAACCATCCTCTGGGACAAAATTCTTCTCCTCATTACTCTTTTTGTCAATTATTTTGAATCTGTGCCCTTTAGCTCTTGATGCTCATGAGTAGGAGCAGTTTCTCGCTATTTGCTCTGTCCATACCACTCTGGATCGTGATTTTGTTTTAATATTTTCATTCAAGGGATGTAGGCTTTGCTAGCTTGACCAACCTTCATTGCATATTTCTAACTGCTCTTGAGAAGGTGGTGCTGAGTTGCCTTCTTGAACCACTGCATTCTATGTGGTGTAGGTGCACACTTAGTGCTATTAGGGAGGAAGTTCAGGTTTTTAACCCAGTGATATAGTTCCAAGTCAGGATGGTGTGGGGCTTGGAGGGGAACCTGCAAGTGGTGGTGTACCTCTATTAAGTCTTCTCGTAGCCTTCTTTTCTCCAAGGAAACAGTCCCAACCTCTCCAATCTATCCTCATCGCTAGAGTTCTTTATAACTGGAATCAGTTTTTTGAATCTCCTCAATGCCTTCACATCCTTCCTCAAGTATGGCACCCAGAACTGGATGCAATACTCCTGATAAGAACCAACATTTATCTGCCCAATCCACTAACATCACTATATCCTTTTGAAGTTCAAGATGATCCACATCACAGTTGACAACATTTCCAATCTTTGCATCATCTGCAAATTTTTAATTCATGCCCTGAACACTACAGCTGAGGTCATTAATATACATCAGGAAGAGCAAGGCTCCCAACACTGATTCCTGGGGAACTCCACTGCAAACCTTCCTCTAATCTGAAAAACAACCATTTATCACTACTCTGTTTCGGCTCACCCAAGTCAAATTCTTATCCAAGTGTTTACTTCCCCTTTTATTCCACAAATTAGAATTTTGCTTGCAAGTCTGTTGTGCAGCACTGTATCAATGCTTTTGGAAAACTCAGATAAACCACATTAATAGCATTAACCTCATCAATCTTCTCTGTTACTTCCGCAAAAAACTCCAGTAAGTTATAGTTGTTCATTATTTTCCCGCAATGAATTCATGTTGGCTTTCTTTAATTATCCTGCACTTGTCTAAGTGACTAATTATCTCCTGCTAAATCGAAGATTTCCCTACAACTGAAGACAACCAATTGGTCTGTAGTTGCTGGCTTTATCCTTGCACCCCTTTTTGAATAACGGTGCAACATTCGCAATCATCCAGTCTTCTGGCACCACCTTTGTCTGAGGAAGACTGGAAGATTATCACTAATGCCCCTGCAATTTCCATTCTCAGTTCCCTCAATACCCTTGGACGAATCTCATCTGGTCCTGGTACCTTAGTTATTTTAAGTAAAGATAGCCTAACACCTGCCCTTTCTCAATTATAAATTATTTGAGTGTATCACTCACCTCGGCCTGAGTAGCATCCTCTTCCTTTGTAAAGACAGATGCAAAATATATATTTAATATCTCTTGCCTCCATGTGCAAGTCCCCTTTTTTATCCCTAATCGACCCTACTCTTTCTTTTACTACCCTTTTATTATTTATATGCTTATAAAAAACCTTGGGATTCCTTTTATGTTAGATGCCGGTCTCTTTTCAGGCTCTCTTTTCTTATTAGTTTTTCACTTCTGCTCTGGCCCTTCTATATTCGACCTGATTCTCCGCTGGATTTTCTACCTGATCTGTTGTACACAGAAACTTCCTTTCAACTTCGCCTCTATCTCTCTCGTCACCCAGGACACTCTGGATTTATTTGTCCTACCTTTTCTCTTCAAGGGAATATAATTTGATATTGCCTGCAATCCTATCTCTTTGAAGGTGGTTGATTGTTAAGCTACCATCTTTTCTGCCAACATCTGATTCCAACTCATCCCATCAAAGTTGGCTTTCCCCAACTAATTATCCATGCTCTGGATTGTTTCTTGTCGTTTTCTATGACCAACTTAAACTTCATGATACAACGGTCATTAGTCACAGGATCATTGAGGTTTACAGCATGGAAACGCGCCCCTCAGCCCAACCTGTCCATGCCGTCCTTTTTTTTCAAAAATCAGTAAGCTAGTCCCAATTGCCCACATTTGGCCCATATCCCTCTATACCCATCTTTTCCATGTAACTGTCTTGTGCTTTTTAAAAATACAAAATTGTACCAGCCTCTACTACCGACTCTGGCAGCTTCTGTTGGACACTCGCCACCCTGTGTGAAAAAAGGCCCTCTGGACCCTTTTGTATCTCTCCCCTCTCACCTTAAACCTATGCCCTCTAGTTTTAGATGCCCCTACCTTTGGGAAAAGATGTTGACTATCTAACTGATCTATGCCCCTCATTATTTTATAGACCTTTATAAGATCACCCCTAAGTCCAAGAGAAAAAAGTCCCAATCTTTCCAGCCTCTCCTTAGAACTCAAACCATCAAGTCCCAGTAGCATCCTAGTAAATCTTTTCTACACTCTTTCTAGTTTAATAATATCCTTTCTAAAATAGGATGACCAGAACTGTACACAGTATTCTAAGTGTGGCCGTACCAATGTCTTGTACAACTTCAACAAGATGTCCCAATTCCTGTATTCAATGTTCTGACGAATGAAACAAGCATGCCGAATGCCTTCTTCACCACTTTGTCCACCTTTTGATTTAATTTATTATTGTCACATGTATTAACATAGTGAAAAGTATTGTTTCTTGCGCGCAATATGGACAAAGCATACCATTCATAGAGAAGGAAACAAGAGAGTGTGGATGTAGTGTTACAGTCATAGCTAGGGTGTTGAGAAAGATCAATTTAATGCAAGGTGAGTCCATTCAAAAGTCAGACAGCAGCAAGGAAGAAGCTGTTCTTGAGTCAGTTGGTACGTGACCTCAGACTTTTGTATCTTTTTCCCAACCGAAGAAGGTGGAAGAGAGAATGTGTGGGGTCTTTAATTATGCTGGCTGCTCTGCTGAGGCAGCAGGAAGTGCAGACAGAGTCAATGGATGGGAGGCTGGTTTGCGTGATGGATTGGGCTACATTCACGACCTTTTGTAGTTCCTTGCAGTCTTGGGCAGAGCAGGAGCCATACTAAGATGTGATACAACCAGAAAGATTGCTTTCTATGGTGCATCTGTAAAAGCTGGTGAGAGTCATGGCTGACATGCCAAATTTCCTTAGTCTTCTGAGAAAGTAGAGGAGTTGGTGGGCTTTCTTAACTATAGTGTCAGCATGGGGGGGACCAGGACAGGTTGTTGGTGGTCTGGACACCTAAAACCTTTAAGCTCTCGACGCTTTCTACTTCGTCCCCGTTGATGTAGACAGGGGCAAGTTCTCCTTTGCGCTTCCTGAAATCGATGACAATCTCCTTCGTTTTGTTGACATTGAGGAAGAGATTGTTGTTGCCGCCCCAGTTCACCAGATTCTCTATCTCATTCCTGTACTCTGTCTCGTCATTGTTTGAGATCCGACCCATACGGTGCTGTCGTCAGCAAACTTGAAAATCAAATTGGAGGGGAATTTGGCCACACAGTCATAGGTGCATAAGGAGTATAGTAAGGGGCTGAGGACACAACCTTGTGGGGCACCAGGGTTGAGGATGATCGTGGAGGAGGTGTTATTGCCTATCCTCACTGATTATGGTCTGTGAGTTAGGAAGTTCAGGATCCAGTCGCTGAGGGAGGTGCCGAGGCCCAGGCCACGGAGTTTGGAGATGAGTTTCGTGGGAATAATGGTGTTGAAGGCTGAGCTGTATTCAATAAATAGGAATCTAACATAGGTGTCCTTATTATCTAGGTGTTCCACGGTTGAGTGCAGGGCCAGGGAGATGGCGTCTGCTGTGGACCTGTTGCAGCGGTAGGCAAACTGTAGTGGATCCAGGTAGTTCGGGAGGCTGGAATTGATTCGTGCCATGACTAGCCTTTAGAAGCACTTCATAATGATGGATGTCAGAGCCACCAACCAATAGTCATTAAGGCATGCTGCTTTGTTTTTCTTAGGTACTGGGATGGTGGTCATCTTCTTGAAGCAGAAAGGGACCTCAGATTGTTGTAAAGAGAGGTTGAAGATGTCTGTAAATACCCCCGCCACTGATTTGCGCAGCATCTGAGTGTGTCCGGGTACGCCATCCGGGCCAGTCGCTTTCCATTGGTTGACCTTCGAGAAAGTTGCTCTGACATCTGCAATGGTGACCCCAGATACAGGTTCATCCAGGGCTTCCAGGGTGGAGGGCATGCTCTCGCTGACCTCTTGCTCAAAGCGAGCGTAGAATGCATTGAACTCATCAGGGAAAAGTGCGTTGGAGCCACCGATTTTACATGCCTTCATTTTGTAGCCTGTTATGTCTCGCAGACCTTGCAGTCGGCAGGGGTTGGTGTGGCTAGCCTGGGACTCTAGCTTGGTCCGGTACTGTCTTTTGGCATCTTTAATGGATCTCCTTAGATCGTATCCCGCTTTCTTGCATAGGTCAGTGTCGCCTGACTTGAACGCCACTTTCAAGAAGCTATGAACCTGTGACACCACTTTCAAGGAGCTATGAACCTGTACTCCTAGATCTCTTTGTTCTATAACTCTCCCCAACACCCTACCATTAAATAATAAGTCCTGCCCTGATTCAATCTGCCAAAATGCATCACCTTGCATTTATCAAAATTAAACTCCATCTGCCATTCATCAGCCCACACTGGCCCAATTGATCAAGATCCTGTTGCAATCCTAGATAATCTTCTTCACTGTCCACTATGTCACCAGTCTTGGTGTCATCTGCAAGCTTACTAACCATGTCTCCGAAATGCTCTCCCACCAACGTTTGATGAACTTATGCCAACTTATTCCTCAGAATCAAGTCCAACAGTGCTCGATCTCTTGCTGGACTGGAAACATACTGTTCCAGAAAATTAAACACATTCCAGGAGTGCTCTGCATTATTCCTGTCCCAGACACACAGCCTGCTCTGTTTCTTAAGTATAAGATATGGAAGAGATTTAGCCCCATGATTGTAAAATAACTTTTTTTTCTCCTGTATTATTTTAGACTGCCAAATTTAGAGGATATCTTTAAACCCAGTCTAATTTTGAAACATTTCGGTCAGCAGAAATGGGGAATATCATTTGGATTTGTACCTGGATATGTTCCTCATTAGCTTTTTCTCAGAAAAGCTAAAAGCACCACATGGATTATTTCACAGCAAACATTCTAATTTATTACAGCTGCTTTATTCCACAAATATACAGTCAGCAATTATTAAGTGCTTTTTGATGTTAAAGCTGGCTTCAGGCTTATAGCTAGACACACACCTTGAACCAGCTGCACAGGCACCCTAAAATCCAGAACAGTACATGCAGAGAAATCCAAGTTATTCTGGACTACCATTGCCTCTGAAGTGCCTGAATCTTAGCTCGTTTAATGCTGCAAAACACTGGCTCCCTTCCATTTGGTCCTAGATTTGTTTGCATCTCAACAAGACCTTGAGATCTCTCTATCATTGCCACCAGCCTAATTCTCCCACACCCCCTATCCAGTCCCCGATTCTGGACACCATTCCACTGCTCCCAGACCATAGGGTGACCACGTTCTGATGCATTAGAAAACACTGCCCACTACTCCAAGACTTAGAACCCTCTCTCTCCTTCTTCAAGCCACACACTATGAACCTATCCCTTCACTAATGTTCCCAGACTTACTTCCTGGCAGTAATCCAAACCCAGGATTCCCTTTCCATTGCTATGATAACCCAGGACGCTCCGCATGCAATATTGACAAGCCACCAACCAACACTGTTAAAGTGGAAGAGGCCCCAGGGTATCAATGTTGCAGCATATCCAGATTATATAAAATCCTTATACCTAACAGGTGCTACCAGATGGCAGTTCCCATTCCCAGCTCAGGCCTGCAGCAAATTAAAAAAGAGGAATGTTCAACTGTGGATGTAAAATCTGAAATATGTCTTCCAGTAGTTATGGCACCAAAAGCTAGGTGAGCATGTCAAGAAAGCAATGATAGGGCATCATTTCATACTTGAATGCAAAATAAAGTACTACAAATACCCTCTCTTGCATGACAAATTCATAATACTTGGATAACTACCTATTGTGCATGAAGCATTTCCTTTCCCAGTAATTCCCCAATTAGTACATCCTCAACCCGTCCACTCTCTTGGACAATTCCTTTCATATCTGCATGTTGTTCATCACAATCTTTTCAAACACCTTTTGACATTGTGTTCGATGTGTGCTATACCACCAATGTTAAACACTCAAATGTGTTCCACCAGGTTCACAGAAGACAACAAAAAGAGAGATGGGAAAATAAACCTGAAAATAGAATCCTCCAAATGCATTTAAGAAAATTATTTACCAAGGAAGGGAAACTATAGAGGAAGTAGGGAGGAGAAGAGAGGAAAGCAGTAAAAGGGAAATTATGCAAGATAAAAAAGAAAATGAGGAGACTAATACACAGTGACACGGTGGTTAGCACTGCTGTCTCACAGCGCCAGGGATCCGGGTTTGATTCCCGTCTTGGGTCACTGTGTGGGATTTGCATGGTCTCCCCTTGTCTGCGTGGGTTTCCTTTGGGTGCTCTGGTTTCCTCCCACAGTCTGAAAGACGTGCTGGTTAGGTGCATTGACCCGAACAGGCACCGTAGTGTGGCGACTAGGGGAATTTCACAGTAATTTCATTGCAGTGTCTTACTTATGACTAATAACTAAACTTTTAAAAACTTTAAACAGTTCAGAGAGCAGTTTAAAGGGGATGAGGCAAAGGTGGTACTAAGAATAAGAGAAGAACTAGTAGGAAGAGGTGAAAGGGAGAATCACATGATTTTCTCTGCAACCCTCAGAAAAATAGAGCTACAGCCTTTGGCAACTTCTTTCCACAATATCATACTTGACTTATCATCTCCCACAACTTATCATCTCTCAAGAAAAAAAGGGGAACAGAAAGCAGAGGGAGACATGAAATACACTATATAAAAAAGTACAAACGGAAGAGAGACAGAAGGAAACATCAATATAAAGACAACAGACTACACACGGGGGGACGATTTTGCCATCGTGTTCTGCCCATTTTCGGGCGTGATGCGGTCGTAAAGTGGGACGTAAAGCGATTAGCACAATTGGCGCCTGTTTTCGTGACTGGCACCATTTTACGAGCATTGGATTTCCAGCGCGGTCAGCCTCTCGCCGGAAATGGGCGAGAGGCAGATTATTTTCTTGAAATTTATGTAAAGAAGCATTTACATGTCATTTGCAAGCCCGGCGCTCAATTGTTCAGGCTCGCCCCCTTTATGACCTCGCCAGGAAATGTTCTCGCCGGCGAGGAATAGAGATGCGGGGAGCAGCCGACTTGGCCTCGCCGGTGGAACCGGAGGCCACTGAGGATCTGGGGAGGCCGAGGGCAAGGGGGGGGGAGGGGGGTGTGCCCCTTGAGCAGTGCCAGACTGGCAGTGGCACACTGGCACCTGGGCAGTCTGGCACCTGGGCATTACCCACCAGGCAGTGCCAGGGTGCGGAGCTAATGGGGGGGGAGGGGCCCGCTGCCACTCTGCAGCGAACAGTTGGGGGGAGGGAGGGAGAGGGGGCCCACTGCCACTCTGCAATGATCAATGGCGGGAGGGCAGTGGGGCTGCGATCGGTCTAGGGGGCGGGGGGTGTATCTCGGGCCACGGCCCCCTGCGATTGCAAGGAGTGGGGGAGGCAGGGTGCTGCTTCAGGATGACTGCACTAGCAGAGGCCTGACAGCTCTCTTTGTCGGTCAGATCCCTGCTACTGCTAATATACATGTGCAGCATCAGTGGCATTACCTCCCCCTGCAGGCTTTCGGACACGTTAAGCCCCACCCACAGGCTTCAGCAGCAAGCAACAGGGTCGCTCAGAATTTTGCAGGCAGAGTGAGTATGGGGCGGGGGCCTAAAAGCACGCCTAAAAGAAGGATCTGGAACTCTCCCAGCACTTAGACAAAAAATTGTAAAGTAGCACCCACTGTGTGGATTTCCCCATGTCTGTGTGGATTTCCTCCGGGTGCTCCGGTTTCCTCCAACAGTCCAAATATGTGCAGGTTAGGTGGATTGGCCATGTTAAATTGTCTCTTAGTGTCCAAAAATGTGTAGGTTAGGTGCATTAGCCATGGCAAATGCACAGGGTTATGGGGATAGGGCACAAAGGAGGGCCTGGGTAAGAAGTTCTATCGGAGAGTCGGTGCAGATTTGATGGGGCTTCCTTCTGTACAATGGGATATGATATGCATAAGAAACTTTATATTCTATGACTTGCCATACGTAGTGCCAAGAGATTATAAACTATTAAAAATAAACATGCAGCTTTGCTCTGACCTGACGTCAACAATTTACAAGTATTTCTAAGCTGCAAACTTCCCTCTCAGATCAGCAATTAAACTCCCATTGACTATAGGCTGTGTTTATTTAGAGCAATTTGTCATGAAGTCTTAAGGGTAGGGCACCAATTAAACCCAGATCTGCCTTAGCAGCAGAATAATATTGTAAATGGTACGCATTATGTTCAGAAGAGTGAAATAAATTGTTTCTCTATCTTAAGGCAGCATTCCTGTTCAACCTTTCCACTACATTTCTGATTAAAGGATTTTTAAGTCACAGATTACATTTTCCAATACTAGAATCTCTACAATAACATTATTGTGCAATTTTGTAATAACAGGAACATTGAACCCAGTAGTGCAACAAAGATTTCAGCACACCACAAATAAAACAAGGGTGCAAAGGCAATGGATACAGATGATTTCACATGACATCTGAAGTAAATAGATTAGCAGATTTTGCAAATGCCACCTTTAACATCTCTAGAATTCAAAGCTAATCCTATGTTTTAGGACGGATTCTCTAAATTTGTACCAGTACAAATCACAGGCTTACCCCTCATGTCCATTAATATTGGATGCAAAGCCAAAAAGATCAGGAGGAACACAACTGCTATTTCCCAATATATGGTCTCCCACTATGTGCCGTAGGTGGGGCTTTCTACCAGGGGGACAATTTTACAAAATCAGCATTCATTGTTCCATCACAATTTTCAGCAACTATGTTCATGTAAAGATCATACAATTCAAGCTACAAAAAGGAAAACTTACCTCTCCAAGAGCTTCATAACGTTTTTGGTTCCATCTGTGCAAGTCCTCATGGTAATTGAATACATAAGGTTCCCCAGTTTTTATATGTCTTAACTGTCCCTCTAGGCACAAAGAAAAAAATTATTGACTTGTATGTAATCGAAATAAAATCTCACATTTAACTCACAAAACACAGTCTGCAGCATGTCTTAAAACCCAGTCATGTACTGTTCAATATCATTTTTAAAATGTTGAACTAATTCACCATGTGGAGGAAACCCATGGCTGTTATTCAAACTATGCTGTTCCATAGGCAGCCAGTTGCTAACTATTTTGTACCTGCCTTCACAGCAGAGGATATAAAAAAAAAAGCAAAAATAGATGCGCATCATGAGGTGAAAGTGAGGGACAAAATTAAATCATCATGGAAAGAGAACTGAGAAAATGATCAGAATCAAGAACTGACAAATACCACGGACCTGAAGAACTTCATCCTAGTGTCTTAAAAGAAGAAACTGCTGAGATGATAGATGCATTGATTTTAATTTTCCAAAATTCTCTAGATTCTTGTCAGATTGGAAAATAGCAAACAAATGTAACTTTCCTATTCAAAGAAGCAGAGAGACAGAAAACAGGAAGCAACAGGCCAGTTAGCTTAACATTTGTCATATGGAAAATGCTGAAATCTATGATAGCAGGGCACCTGGAAAATCTCAATGCAATCAGGTAGAATCAACATGGATTTGTGAAAGGGAAACAGTGTTTGACTAATTCATTAGAGGTAGTTGAAAAAGTAACAAGCAATATGGATAAAGGGGAACCAGTGGATGTGTTTCTTTTATTCATTTGTGGGATGTGGGTGGTTTGGGTTAGATCAGCATTAATTGACCATCCGTAACTATCCTCGAGAAGAAGGTGATGGCGAGTTGCCTTCTTAAATCGGAGCCCAAACTAAGCATTAGTGTGCGGGTTATTGCTAAGCAAGAGCTGAGTTCCAGAGGCAAGGTGAGAGTGATTGCCCTCGATACCAAGACATCTGACTGAGTGCAGCATCAAAGAGCCCTAGTAAAATTGGAGTCCATGAATATTGGGGAAAAAAACTCTACTGGTTAGAGTCATACAAAGCACAAAGGAAGATGGTTGTGGTTGCTGGAGGTCAGTCATCTCAACTCCAGGACATCACTGCAGGCGTTCCTCAGGGTAGTGTCCTAGGCCCAACCATCTTCAGCTGCTTCATCAATAACTTTGCTTCCATCATAAGGTCAGAAGTGGAGGTGTTTGCTGATGATTGCACAATGTTTGGCACCATTCGCAATTCCCCCGATACTGAAGCAGTCCATGTCCTAATGTAGTAAGACCTGGTCAACATCCAGGCTTTGGCTGATAAGTGCCAAGTAGCATTTGTGCTACACAAATGCCAGGCAATGACTATTTCCAAGAAGAGAGAATCTAACCATTGTCCCTTGACATTCAATGGCATTGCCATCACTGAATTCCCCACTATCAACATTCTGGGGGGGGGTCACCATTGACTAAGAATTCCACTGGATTAGCCATATAGTCTCTCAGGATAGTGTCCTAGGCCTGACCATCTGCAGCTGCTTCATCAATGACCTTCCTTCTGTCACAAGATCAGAAGTGGGGATGTTTGCTGATGATTGCACAATATTCAGCACTGTTCATGACTTCTCAGATGCTGAAGCAGTCCATGTTAAAATGCAACAAGATCTGGACAATATCCAGGCTTGGGTTTGGTAAGTAACATTTCTGCCACACTAATGCCTGGCAATGACCATCACCAATAAGAGACAATCTAACCACCGCCCCTTGGCATTCAATGGTGTTACCATCACTGAACCTCCACTGTCAACATCCTTGGGGTTACCACTGACCAGAAAATCATCTGGACTCACCACATAAACAGTGGCTACAAGAGCAGGTCAGAGGCTGTCCATTATCTACAAGGCACAAGTCAGGAGTGTGATGGAATACTCCCCACTTGCCTGGATGGGTGCAGCTCCTACAACACAAAAAGCTTGACACCATCCAGGACAAAGCAGCCCACATCCACAAACATTCACGCACTCCACCACCGATGCTCAGTAGCAGCAGTGTATATTATCTACAAGATACACTGCAGAAATTCACAAAAATCCTGAGACAACACCTTCCAAACCCACAATTACTTCCATCTACAAGGACAAGGACAGCAGATACATGGGAACACCACCACCTGCACATTCCCCTCCAAGCCACTCACCATCCTGACTTGGAAATATATCGCCTTTCCTTCACAGTCGATGGGTCAAAATCCTGGAATTCTCTCCCTAACTTCATTGTGGGTCAACCCACAGCATGTAGCCTGCAGCATTTCAATAAGTCAGCTCACCACCACCTTCTCAAGTGCAGCTAGGGTTTGGCAATAAATGCTGGCCAGCTGGCAACATCCATTTCCCATGAATGAGTAAAAAAAGAGCAAGTCAGAGGCTAGGAATCCAGTAGCAAGTAACTCATCTCCTGACTCTCCAAAGCCTGTCCACCATCTGCAAGTCAGAAATGTGATGAAATACTCTCCATCTGCCTGGATCTACACACCTGGTCACCTCTTCAAAAAATTCAATCAAATTTGTTAGGCATGGCCTCCCTCTGACAAAGCCATGCTGACTATCCCTGATCAAGTTTTGCCTCTTCAAGTAGAGATAGATTCTCTCCTTCAGAATTTTCCCCAATAGTTTCCCTACCACTGACGTGAGACTCATTGGTTTGTAGTTTACTGGCTTATTTCTACAACCCTTCTTAAATAGCAGAACCACATTAGCTATTCTCTTCAAATAGATGAGCAAAGACCACCAGTTTATTACACATCAAAATCTCTCATGGGCTCAATAAAAAGGAATGCAAGTATTGTACAATAAATATTAGCAGCTGCAAGAAGTTCTCTGATTGTTATGGGACTACAGTTCAAAATTGAAACCAATCACAAGCCTTTAGTTACACTTAATCTAAAGGAAACTGCAAAAAAGCCACTTCATTTGACAGAGTGTAAGGGATATGTAAGACAGGTAGGGCCATCAGTATAATTGTGAGGGGGCTCTGAGACAGGAGAGTCAAGATTCCAAGGAGTTTTGTAATGGTTTGACTATTTCATAAGGGTCTCATTATTCCAGGCCATCTTTCAAATGACAATTCTTAATGTTGGACAACAAGAAAGTATGAAACTCAGTATTCATATTGCAAGCTGCAGCCAACACTTTTCAGCAGTCTCAACACTTTCTACTTTCAATTCAGGATGACTTTGCGATTTTCCAACAAGTTGACAGCCGAGGTGAACCTTTCTTCGGACATGCTTCAGAGCCTGACCACCAAAGTTTCAAGGCTGAATTGCAGCCAATGAAGACCCTGGGAAGTGCAAAATCACTCTTCGTAGCAAGCTGGGGATGGAAGGAGTACAACACAGAATTGGTACTGACTCCCAGTTCCCACCTCTGATTGGAAAATCTGACACATCCCAGAGGACAAGAATTGAGAATTTCTTGAAATTTCTTCTATCCAAGTTGAATGCACCCAAGATTGGCTAAAAACTCCTAAATCAACAGGGATTATTAGCATGTGCCCTAAGTAAAGACATGATCTTTTGACTGGTAAGTGCAAGGCATTCTTGTAAGATGTTAACTTCTCAAGTCAGGCTATTTATTAAATGCCAACCTAGCTGGATCAGCCACTGAGAGGTAGTGGGAGATGCTGCATGAAACATCAGGAGGTGTGGAGTTATGTGTACAAAAGCATTAGTATCGACAAGCTCAGACCACCAACTTAATCAATTTCACACTTGCAGCTAATTCCTTTTGGCAAATTGCCTCTCCAAGTTGCATTTCTTCTTAGTGTCGAGAAACCAAGACAAAGATGACACATTTAAAAGCAGGCCCCAAGACATTGGCTCAAGCAAGGAAACTGATGAAAACAGAACATTAAAAAACAATGAACACCATTTGGGAACATTTTAGGCTGTATACAATGCTGCCAAGGTGGAAAAAGAATTGTTATGCTTGCTCAAGGGGAAGAAGAGTCAAGCTGACACACAATCCCATATCATAGTAGCATTGTCACTAAAAGTGTGTTAATAGGACAGCAACTGAACTTTTACAATGGTTAAGTAAATTGTTGTCGTTTTGTCATACACTAAATGTCCAGCATCAGTTAGCTGATCTCTGCTGTAGCAACAATATTACAGATTATACAGTTCTATCGAACACAGAGCTTTAAAACTGGCCATTAAATCCAAGAATTGGCGATGATCTTTGCGTTGTCGATGGAGACGGGAGAGGTACTGGAGGATTGCGGATATGGTTCCTATATTCAAGAAAGGGAATAGGGATAGCCCAGGAAATTACCGATCGGTGAGTCTAACCTCAGTGGTTGGTAAGTTGATGGAGAAGATCCTGAGGGACAGGATTTATGAACATTTAGAGAAGTTTAGTATGCTCAAAAGTAGTCAGCACGGCTTTGTCAAAGGCAAATCGTGCCTTACGAGCCCGGTGGAGTTCTTTGAAAATGTGACTAAACACATTGACGAAGGGAAAGCGGTAGATGTGGTTTACATGGACTTCAGCAAGGCATTCGATAAGGTCCCCCATGCAAGACTTCTCGAGAAAGTGAGAGGGCATGGGATCCAAGGGGCTGTTGCCTTGTGGATTCAGAACTGGCTTGCCTGCAGAAGGCAGAGAGTGGTTGTAGATGGGTCTTTTTCTGAATGGAGGTCGGTCACCAGTGGAGTGCCCCAGGGATCTGTTCTGGGACCCTTGCTGTTTGTCATTTTCATAAATGACCTGGATGAGGAGGTGGAGGGATGGGTTGGTAGGTTTGCCGACGACACAAAGGTTGGTGGTGTTGTGGATAGGTTGGAGGGATGTCAGAAGCTGCAGCGTGACATAGGTAGGATGCAAGACTGGGTGGAGAAGTGGCAGATGGACTTCAACCCGGATAAATGTGTAGTGGTCCATTTTGGCAGGTCAAATGGGATGAAGGAGTATAATATCAAGGGTAAGACTCTTAGCAGTGCAGAGGATCAGAAGGACCTTGGGGTCCGGGCCCATAGGACTCTTAAATCGGCCTCGCAGGTAGAGGAGGTGGTTAAGAAGGCGTATGTGTGCTGGCCTTCATCAATCGAGGGATTGAGTTTAGGAGTCGGGAGATAATGATGCAGCTTTATAAGACCCTCGTCAGACCCCACTTGGAGTACTGTGCTCAGTTCTGGTCGCCTCATTACAGGAGGGATGTAGAAATGATTGAAAGGGTGCAGAGAAGATTTACAAGGATGTTGCCTGGATTGGTTGGCATGCCTTGAGGATAGGTTGAGGGAGCTCGGTCTTTTCTCCTTGGAGAGACAAAGGATGAGAGGTGACCTGATAGAGGTGTACAAGATGTTGAGAGGTATAGATCAGGTGGATTCTCGGAGGCTTTTTCCCAGGGCTGAAATGGCTGCTACGAGAGGACACAGGTTTAAGGTGCTGGGGAGTAGGTACAGAGGAGATGTTAGGGGTAAGTTTTTCACTCAGAGGGTGGTGGGTGAGTGGAATCAGCTGCCGTCAGCGGTGGTGGAGGCAAACTCGATAGAGTCTTTTAAGAGACTTCTAGATGAGTACATGGCACTTAATAGGATTGAGGGTTATAGGTAAGCCTATATATAAGCCTAGGTAGGTAGGGACATGACCGGCGCAACTTGTGGGCCGAAGGGCCTGTTTGTGCTGTATTTTTTCTATGTTCTATGTTCTAAGTCTATACCAGTGTTTAACCCCCCGTTGGAGCCTCCTCCCACCCATCAGTATCCTAGTCTATTAGTATAACTTTCTATTCCTTTCTTCCTGTGCCCATCTAGTTTCCCTTGAATGCACCCCTGCTATTGGCCTCAACTACTACTTATGATAGCATATTCCCCATTCTCACCACTCGTAAGTAAACTTAAACTGAATTCTGTCCTGGATTTATTAGTGACTGTCTTATGTTATACGGACTCTAGTTTGGCTCTCCCCCACAGTGGAAATATCATCTACCACTACCCTATCAAGCCACTTCAAGATTTTAATGATCTCCATCAGTACCTGAAGTGCAGGAACAATACAAATCAGAAAAAAATACAAATCAGTCTTAGCATCACAAGGCATTTTTAAAAGTACAATTAAAAAAATGTTATATAAAACCAGACATTCGACTCAGTTCACAGCACGTGATCATATATTTCTAGTCACGTTTAACCACTCTGTTTCCATGTACTTTCATCCACTTTTCCTTCATCCAATCCAGTATTGAGCGCTGATTATGGTTTCTGCTTCAGTCACTAACCCTGAAATAAGTTTCTCCTACCCTTTACTCTAAATCCCTTGCATTTATAATCTTGTATCTGTGACTAGTTCACTGGCTTCTCAAATACTGAAAATCGACTGCTTCTGCCCACCCTGTTCCATTCTTTCATAATTTTAAACACTTACTATATCGTCCCACAATCTGCATCATTCAAATCAACAGAAATAAAATTGTTTTAAACACTTGATTTTCATTTTGCAGTTCCAAAAGCCACTTCTTAGCAATTCCCTATGCTAGAACCCAGTTCATTTAAGAAATAACCATGTTGAGACACTACCCATACCTTATGGCTGCACATGGACAGAACTGCCAGGAAGATAGTTAACTTCCAGGATTGTACCCTGAGTGCTCTTGGATTTGCAGCCTAAAAAATAAGAACCAGCAGCAACTTGGTTTGGTGCACCTACAAATTTCATTAATTGCAGCTCAAGACAGCTGTTTTCAAGGAATCCTAAGTGTGAGCTCATGTCCATCCAGTCTGTTATACTGCAGCATTAACAATTGCACACTTGCTCTCTCCAAATCCATTCTGTCTTTTCAGAGTTCATGCTCCCAATTTCTGCTTCAACCAGCTTTACTACACCAAACTTTCAGTTAAAAACAAAAACAAAAAGCACTGGAAATACTCAGCAGGGGGGAGGGGGGCAGGGGGGCGGGGGGGGGCACACGGTAGCACAGCGGTTAGCACTGCTGCTTCACAGCACCAGGGACCCGGGTTCGATTCCTGGCTTGTGTCACTGTCTGTGTAGAGTTTGCACATTCTCCCCGTGTCTGCATGGGTTTCCTCTTGGTGCTCTGGTTTCATCCCACATTCTGAAAGACGTGCTGGTTAGGTGCATTGATCCAAACAGGCGCAGTGTGGCGACTAGGGGAATTTCACAGTAACTTCATTGCAGTGTTAATGTAAGCCTTAACTTGTGACTAATAAATAAACTTTAAACTTTTAAAAGCTGCCCCCCCGACCCCCCCCTTTCCGGACTCAACATCCAGTTTGAGAAAGATGAGGAGGGATAGTTTTTCTCAGTCCCTAGCTCTGTGGCCTCTTATTTTGCAATTTGCCTCAAATCAACCTTTCACCCTCAGAACATCTTTCATAATGGTCAACTACTTCATATTTCCCCTCAATCACTCATAGAATCATAGAAACCCTACAGTGCAGAAAGAGGCCATTCGGCCCATCGAGTCTGCACCGACCACAATCCCACCCACGCCCTATCCCCATAACCCCACATATTTACCCGCTAATCCCTCTAACCTGCGCATCTCAGGACACTAAGGGGCAATGTAGCATGGCCAATTAACCTAACTCGCACATCTTTGGACTGTTTGTGAAAAAGTCCCAATTCTTCAAATCTTCCTTCAAAACAATAAAGCAGCTGCAGGGATGCAAACCAAATATACAGCAGTGAAGTGTTTTCTCAATCATTTCAAAAATTTCCTAACTTTTGATTCAAGTACTATTTTAACAGATGCCGCAATTACCTGCTTTTCTTTTCTGCTTTTTTGGTTTATGCCCATAGGGCCAATTTTTAATAATTACTTAGAGAAAAGAAAATAACTGAGATACAGTTTAAATTATGTATCATTTTTATCGAGAGATATAATTTTTGACTTACTTTCATTAAAAGAATATTCAAATTCATCAAGCGTTTGAGGAAACTTAAGGGGTGGTTCATCTTTCTTCATAAGTTCCTCCAAGTCTATTCTGGATAGTAAATCTGAAAACAAAAGACAATAAAACAATTGTACATTTGATACGGATGAAATTTTTTGAGTTATGTTTCCCAATATTTTCATGGGAATTGGGACAACTGGCTATCCTATGAATAAGGAAAATAGAACATAGAACATAGAATAGTACAGCATAGTGCAGGCCCTTCGGCCCTCGATGTTGTGCCGAGCTTTGTCCGAAACCCAGATCAAGCTATCCCATTCCCTATCATTCTGGAGTTGTAAATATAAACAGACTAAAGAAATAGTATGCAGTGGGCCA
This sequence comes from Mustelus asterias, assembly GCF_964213995.1. NCBI lineage: Eukaryota > Metazoa > Chordata > Chondrichthyes > Carcharhiniformes > Triakidae > Mustelus > Mustelus asterias. The sequence goes on along the minus strand of NC_135806.1, from coordinate 95,940,383 downwards.
AATCTTGTTGAAGTGGGGCATCTTGCAGCATGTGTCAATAAAACTTCAGCCTGAATATAATTTGCTGATAATAGTATGGACAACTGGTACCTCAAAAGCAGTACGATGCATAAGGAAGGTGAAGAGTCAAATAAGGTACAGAAAATGAAATAGAGAGAAAAACAATGAAAACGAAAAGAAAGAATTTTCTTGCACTTCCTTTTAAAGTTAAAAAAATTGGAATCTCTTAAGAATTTATTTTATGCAGGTTTGAAACTCAACAGTTTAAATTGTTTCCCTTCTAGGACAGACAAGTTGATTGGCATTACATTAACAACTAACACATTGGTAAAACGGCACTCAATTAAATTATAAAGTAAGTTCTAACCCTAATTCTGAAATGGGAAAGGTATGTTCAAAGTCCAACATGTTCTTAAAAATAATGGAGAGGTCATGGGTGAGATATAATTTCTTGCAAATGCAAGGAATTACAGGATTGGGACTGTATATTTAATTTAGGGTAAAATGGATGAATGAAGGGAGTCATGTAACCGGTTCTGACCATCATCCCAGTACCAAAGAAAAGCCAAACAGCGTGCCTTAATGATTTAATCGTCCGGTGACTCTGCCATCCATCATTATGAAATGCTCTGAAAGGTTAGTCATGGCACAAATCGATTCCAGCCTCCCAGACTGCCTGGATCCACTACAATTTGCCTACCGCCACAACAGGTCCACAGCAGGCGCCATCTCCCTGGGCCTGCACGCAACCCCGAAACACGTAGACAACAAAGATAGCTATGTCAGACTCCTACTTAGTGACTACAGCTCAGCCTTCAACACCATTATTCCTATGAAACTCATCTCCAAACTCCGTGGCCTGGGCCTCAGCTCTTCCCTCTGCGACTGGAATCTGAACTTCCTCACCCACAGACCACAATCAGTAAGGATAGGCAACAACACCTCCTCCACGATCATCCTTAACACCGGTGCCTCACAAGACTGTGTTCTCAGCCCCTTACTATACTCCTTATACACCTATGACTGTGTGGCCAAATTCCCCTCCAACTCAATTTTCAAGTTTGCTGACGACACCACTCTAGTGGGTTGGATCTCAAACAATGACGAGACAGAGTACAGGAATGAGATAGAGAATCTGGTGAACTGTTGCGGCGACAATAATCTCTCCCTCAATGTCAACAAAATGAAGGAGATTGTCATTGACTTCAGGAAGCGTAAAGGAGAACATGCCCCTGTCTACATCCACAGGGACAAAGTAGAAATGGTCGACAGCTTCAAGTTTTTAGGTGTCCAGATCACCAACAACCTGTCCTAGTCCCCCATGCCGACACTATAGATAAGAAAGCCCACCAACGCCTCTACTTTCTCAGAAGACTAAGGAAATTTGGCATGTCAGCTACGACTGTCACCAACCTTTACAGATGCACCACAGAAAGCATTCTTTCTGGTTGTACCACAGCTTGGTATGGCTCCTGCTCTGCCCAAGACCACAAGAAACTACAGAAGCTCGTAAATGTAGCTCAATCCATCACACAAACCAGCCTTCCATCCACTGACTCTATCTACACTTCCCGTTGCCTCAGCAGAGCAGCCAGCATAATTAAGGACCCCACGCACCCCGGACATTCTCTCTTCTATCTTCTTCCATCGGGAAAAAAATACAAAAGTCCGAGGTCACGTACCAACCGATTTAAGAACAGCTTCTTCCCTGCTGCCATCAGACTTTTGAATGGAACTAACTTGCATTAAGCCGATCTTTCTCTACTACCCCCAGCTATGACCATAACACTACATTCTGGACTCTCTCCTTTCCTTCTTTATGAATGGTATGCTTTGTCTGTATAGCTCGCAAGAAATAATACTTTTCACTGTATACTAATGTGACAATAATAAATCAAATGAATTCTGCTGACAAGTTTCAATGGCTTGATTGTTAAATCTTAAAGGGGTATAGGTTGTTTTACAGGGAGGAAGGTCCAAGATATTCACCTGAAACAATGACTAGAATGGCTGTGCTGACAGTGGATTTTTAAAATATTCTTTTACAGGATGTGGTATTTATTGCCCATCCGTTATTGACATTGCGAAGGTGCAATGTCAATAACAGATTCGTTGTTTTCTTGAACCGTTGTGGTCCATGTGGTGTAGGTCCACATGAAGGACGGGGTTCCATGATTTTGATACAGTGACAAGTGAAAAAACGACAGTATAATTCCAAAACAGGATGTGTGAGAGACTTGGAAGCAAAGGATGACCTAAGAGGAGGGGGGAAAAGTTAGAATGGCCTATCTTCATTCATTTAACTGATAAACAGGATTTATAGCAAATAAGATCGTAAAAATTACAGTACATTCATATGAAACAATGACTAGAATGGTTGTACTGATGGTGAATTTAAAATATTCTTTCACATGATGTGGGTGTTACTGGCTAGGCCAATATTTATTGCCCATTCTTTACTGCCCTTGACAAAGTGCTCGTATGTTGCCTTCTTGAACCGTTATGGTCCAGGTGGTGCAGGTACACTGTTTGGATCTTCCTTCCTGCAAAACAACCTGGACTCCCCCTTTAAGATTTAACAACCAAGCCACTTGAGGCTTGTTGTCAGCAGAATTAGAGAAATAGAAGGAAGGGAGGAACTCAGGGGAAATTACAGACACCAGAGAAATGGTACTGAGTAAATTGTTGGAGCTGCGGCTGATAATAGCCTGGGTCCTGATGGACTTCATCTAAGGATCTTAAACAAAGTGTCTTGTGAGATAGTTGATACGTTGGTTTTAATTTTCCAAAGCTCTCTAGATTCAGAAAAGGTCCCATTAGTTTGGAAGATAGCAAATATAACTGCATTATTCAAAAAGGGAGACAGCAAGCAGGGAAATAGAGGCCAGTTAGTCTAACATCTGTCGTAGGGAAAATGTTAGAAGCTAAGAAGTTATAGCAGGGCACTTGGATAAGCTCAAGCTAATTAGGCAGAGTCAGCATGGTTTTGTGAAAGAGAAATCATGTTTAATCAACTTATTGGACTTCTCTAAGGAAGCAACCTGCGCTGTGGATAAAGGGGAACCAATTGAAACACTGTGCTTAGATTTTCAGAAAGCATTTGATAAAGTGCCACATCAAAGATTATTGCAGAAAATAAAAGCACATGTTACAAGGGATAACATATTGGTATAGAAAGATAATTGGCTGGATGACAGGAAGCAGAGAGTAGGTATAAATGGGTCTTATTCAGATGGGCAAGATAAAACAAGTGGTGTGTCACAAGAATCAATGTGGGACATCAACTGTTTACAATTTATATAAATCACCTGGACGAAGAGATGACTGTCAAATTTGCTGATCACACAAAGATAGGCAGGAATGTCAGTTTTGAAGAGGACACAAGAAGACTACAAAAAGTATAGTGTTCCTCTGGGAGCGGACCTGCGGGGTGGAGACTGTGAGCGGTGAGAGAGAGAGCGCGGACTGTGAGTAAATTCTGGGGTTTTTTTTGTCTAATTTTCGGGAGGTTTTTTGTAATTAACGGAAACCGGAAGGCCGCATCGCGAAGCCTGCCGGTAGCTGTAGTTTTTTTTTTCTCTCACTTACCTTATAAGTACTCGCCTCGGGGTATCGGCCTCAGTGTTCCTCTGGGAGCGGACCTGCGGGGTGGAGACTGTGAGCGGTGAGAGAGAGAGCGCGGACTGTGAGTAAATTCTGGGGTTTTTTTTGTCTAATTTTCGGGAGGTTTTTTGTAATTAACGGAAACCGGAAGGCCGCATCGCGAAGCCTGCCGGTAGCTGTAGTTTTTTTTTTCTCTCACTTACCTTATAAGTACTCGCCTCGGGGTATCGGCCTCAGTGTTCCTCTGGGAGCGGACCTGCGGGGTGGAGACTGTGAGCGGTGAGAGAGAGAGCGCGGACTGTGAGTAAATTCTGGGGTTTTTTTTGTCTAATTTTCGGGAGGTTTTTTGTAATTAACGGAAACCGGAAGGCCGCATCGCGAAGCCTGCCGGTAGCTGTAGTTTTTTTTTCTCTCGGGCCCCTAGCCCTATAAATTGGTGCAGAGGAGATACCCGATCCTCTACACTGGTAGAGGATCCCACCCTTCCATCCTCCTCTAACCTAATTATAAGTGTGGGGAAGTTTTTTGTTTTCTTTTTTTCTTGCTGGTAATGGCTTCAGGGATGGCAGTTCAGGCAGTATGCTGCATCTCCTGTGGGATGTATGTGGTGAGGAAATCCAGTAGTGTTTCAGGAGATTTTAGTTGTAAGAAGTGCATTAGATTGCAGCTTCTGGAGGAGCGTGTAAAGGAGATGGAGGGGGAGTTAGAGGAACTCCGCATAATTCGGGAGGCGGAGGTGGAAGTTGATAGGAGTTATAGAGAAATAGTAACTCCTAGAAATGAGGCTTGGGTCAATGCCAGGAGGAGGGGTAAGAAGCAATCGGGAAGACAATCCCCTGGGGCGGTTCCCCTCCATAATAGGTTTTCGGTGCTGGAGGCTACAGTTGAGGAGGAATCAACTGAGCATAGAGAGCAGATCTCTGGGGGTGAGCCGAGTGAGAAAGCTCAGGTGGTTAGGGGCTGTAAAAGACTGGGCCTTGTGATTGGGGACTCCACAATTAAGGGGACAGATAGGAGGGTCGGAACTAAAGGTAGGGACTCAGGGTTGGTGTGTTGCCTACCAGGGGCTGGGGTCCGGGATGTGTCTGACAGGGTATTCAGGACTCTTAGGGGGGAGGGAGATAAACCACAAGTTATTGTACATGTGGGGACACACGACATAGGGAGGATAGGGGAAGGGGATATTAGGCAGGGATTTATGGAGTTGGGGTGGAAACTAAAGGCCAAGACTGACAGAGTGGTTATCTCTGGACTCTTGCCTGTACCACGGGATAGTTTAGAGAGGAATAGGGAGAGGGAAGGTTTGAATTCATGGCTGAGGGGATGGTGCAGGAGGGAGGGGTTCAGGTACTTAAGCAATTGGGGCTCGTACTGGGGAAGGTGTGACCTCTATGAGAAGGATGGTCTACACCTTAATCAGAAGGGGACCAATATCCTGGGGGGTAAATTTGCTAAGGCCATGCAGGGAGGTTTAAACTGATTCGGGGGGGGGAGGGATCCTGAGTAGTGGGGCTGAAAGTGAGGGATGCATGGATGGGGACTGCAATGCACGGCATTGCAGAGGTGGGGTGGAGCAGGGTTTGAAATGTGTATACTTCAATGCCAGGAGTATTCGCAATAAAGTGGGTGAACTTGCAGCGTGGATCAGTACCTGGGACTTCGATGTTATGGCTATTTCAGAGACATGGATAGAGCAGGGGCAGGAATGGATGCTGCAGGTCCCGGGGTTCAAATGTTTTAGTCGAAGTAGGGAAGGAGGTAGAAGAGGGGGAGGGGTAGCATTATTGGTCAGAGATTGTATCACAGTGTCAGAGAGGAGGTTTGATGAGGACTTATCTGTTGAGGTAGTATGGGCGGAGATTAGAAATAGGAGAGGAGAGGTCACCCTGTTGGGAGTCTTTTATAGACCTCCTAAAAGTTCTAGAGAGGTTGAGGAAAGGATTGCGGAGTCAATCCTGCTTAGGAGTGAAAGTAATAGGGCAATTGTTATGGGGGATTTTAACTTGACTAATATTGACTGGAATTGTTATAGCTCTAGCTCGTTAGAGGGGTCAGTTTTTGTTCAAAGCGTGCAGGAAGGTTTTTTGACTCAGTATGTAGACAGGCCAACTAGAGGTGAGGCTATATTGGATCTGGTGCTGGGAAATGAGCCAGACCAGGTGCTAGACTTGGAAGTTGGTGTGCATTTTGGTGATAGTGACCACAATTCGGTTACGTTCACCTTAGTGATGGAAAGGGATAGGCATGAACCTCGGGCCAGTGGTTTTAGCTGGGGGAAGGGTAATTATGAGGCTATTAGGAGAGAATTAGGAAACATAGGTTGGACTAGGAGATTACAGGGACTGGGAACGTCCGACATGTGGAGTTTTTTCAAGGAGCAGCTACTGCGAGTCTGTGATAGGTATGTCCCTGTCAGGCAAGGAGGAATTGGTAGGGCTAGGTAACCGTGGTGCACCAAAAAAGTTTCTTTGTTGGTTAAAAAGAAAAAGGAGGCTTATGTTCGGATGAGACGTGAGCACTCGGGTAGTGCACTAGAAAGCTTTAGATTGGCTAAGAGGGAGTTGAAGAGCGAGCTTAGAAGGGCTAAAAGGGGACATGAGAAGACTTTGGCGGATAGGGTTAAAGAGAATCCTAAGGCGTTCTATAGGTATGTCAAGAACAGAAGGTTGGTTAGGGCAAGTTTAGGGCCAGTTATAGATGGCAGAGGGAAGTTATGTGTGGAACCGGAGGAGATTGGTGAAGCATTGAACCAATATTTCTCTTCGGTGTTCACGCAAGGGGACATGAATATAGCTGAGGAGGACACTGGGTTGCAGGGGAGTAGAATAGACAGTATTACAGTTGATAAGGAGGATGTGCAGGATATTCTGGAGGGTCTGAAAATAGATAAATCCCCTGGTCCGGATGGGATTTATCCAAGGATTCTCTGGGAGGCAAGAGAAGTGATTGCAGAGCCTCTGGCTCTGATCTTCAGGTCGTCGTTGGCCTCTGGTATAGTACCAGAAGATTGGAGGTTAGCGAATGTTGTCCCATTGTTTAAGAAGGGGAACAGAGACTTCCCCGGGAATTATAGACCGGTGAGTCTCACTTCTGTTGTCGGCAAGATGTTGGAAAAAATTATAAGGGATAGGATTTATAGTTATTTGGAGAGTAATGAATTGATAGGTGATAGTCAGCATGGTTTTGTGGCAGGTAGGTCGTGCCTTACTAACCTTATTGAGTTTTTTGAGAAAGTGACCAAGGAGGTGGATGGGGGCAAGGCAGTGGACGTGGTATATATGGATTTTAGTAAGGCGTTTGATAAGGTTCACCATGGTAGGCTTCTGCAGAAAATGCAGATGTATGGGATTGGGGGTGATCTAGGAAATTGGATCAGGAATTGGCTAGCGGATAGGAAACAGAGGGTGGTGGTTGATAGTAAATATTCATCATGGAGTGCGGTTACAAGTGGTGTACCTCAGGGATCTGTTTTGGGGCCACTGCTGTTTGTAATATTTATTAATGATCTGGATGAGGGTATAGTTGGGTGGATTAGCAAATTTGCTGATGACACCAAAGTCGGTGGTGTGGTAGACAGTGAGGAAGGGTGTCGTAGTTTGCAGGAAGACTTAGACAGGTTGCAAAGTTGGGCCGAGAGGTGGCGGATGGAGTTTAATGCGGAGAAGTGTGAGGTAATTCACTTTGGTAGGAATAACAGATGTGTTGAGTATAGGGCTAACGGGAGGACTTTGAATAGTGTGGAGGAGCAGAGGGATCTAGGTGTATGTGTGCATAGATCCCTGAAAGTTGGGAATCAAGTAGATAAGGTTGTTAAGAAGGCATATGGTGTCTTGGCGTTTATTGGTAGGGGGATTGAATTTAGGAGTCGTAGCGTTATGTTGCAACTGTACACAACTCTGGTGCGGCCGCACCTGGAGTACTGTGTGCAGTTCTGGTCCCCACATTACAGGAAGGATGTGGAGGCTTTGGAGAGGGTGCAGAGGAGGTTTACCAGGATGTTGCCTGGTATGGAGGGGAAATCCTATGAGGAGAGGCTGAGGGATTTGGGATTGTTTTCGCTGGAAAGGCGGCGGCTAAGAGGGGATCTTATTGAAACATATAAGATGATTAGAGGTTTAGATAGGGTGGATAGTGATAGCCTTTTTCCTCTGATGGAGAAATCCAGCACGAGGGGGCATGGCTTTAAATTGAGGGGGGGTAGTTATAGAACCGATGTCAGGGGTAGGTTCTTTACCCAGAGGGTGGTGAGGGATTGGAATGCCCTGCCAGCATCAGTTGTAAATGCGCCTAGTTTGGGGGCGTTTAAGAGATCCGTAGATAGGTTCATGGACGAAAAGAAATTGGTTTAGGTTGGAGGGTCACAGTTTTTTTTTTAACTGGTCGGTGCAACATCGTGGGCCGAAGGGCCTGTTCTGCGCTGTAATGTTCTATGTTCTATGTTCTATAAGTTAAATGAGCGGGCAAAAGTCTGGTAAATAGAGTATAGTGTGGGAAAATGTAAAATAATCTTATTAAATAGTGGAGCAGGCTCAATGGCCTACTAGATTCATAAATGTTTATAGCACAGAAGGAAGCAATTTGGCCCATTGTGTCCACCCTGGTCCACAAAAATCTGACTACACTAATCCCATTTTCCAGCGTGTGGTCCATAGCCCTTGAGGTTATGACAGCGCAAGCGAATATCTAAATACTTCCAAAATGTTCAGAGTTTCTGACTCAACCACCCTTTCAGGCAGTGAGTTCCAGATTCCCACCACCCTCTGGGTGAAAATGTTTCACTTGAACTTCTCTCTTAGCCTTCTACCTCTTTCCTTAAATCTATGCCCCCTGGTTATGACCCCTTTACTAATGGAAAAAGTGCCTTCTTGTCCGCAGTAGCCTATCAATCTTATGCAATTCTATTAGGTTCCTGCTCAATCTTCACTGCTCCAAGGAAAACAGCCGCAGCTTTGACCCTCCAGCGGAGGCAGCATCCTGGTAAATCTCCTCTGCACCCAGGGCTTCTCCTCCCCAGTGTAATCACATCCTTCCTATAATGTGGTGATCAGAGTTGTGTGGAACACCCCAGTCATGGCCTAACCAATATTTTATACAGCTCCAGCTTGACCTCCCTGCACTTGTATTCTATGCCTCGGCTAAAAAAGGCAAGTATCTCGTATACCTTTTTCACCACCTTATACCTGCCCTGCCATCTTCTGGGATCTGTGGAAACGCACTCCAAGTTTCCTCTGATCTTCAGTATTTTCCAGGATCCTACCATTCATAGTATTTTCCTTTGTCTCGTTAGCCCTCCCAAAGTGCATCACATCACGCATTTCAGGGTTGCATTCCATTTGCCACTGCTCTGTTCACATGGCAAGTTCATTGATATGCTATTGCAGTCTACGGCCATCCTCCTCACTATTTACCAACTACCAATTTGTGTGTGATCTGCAAACTTATAGGTCGTACCTGTTAAATTTAAGTCCAAATCATTAATATACACCACAAATAGCAAGCTCCCAGCACCAAGCCCTGTGGAACCCCACTGGAAATCATAGAAACCCTACAGTACAGAAAGAGGCCATTCGGCCCATCGAGTCTGCACCGATCACAATCCCACCCAGGCCCTAGTCCCATATCCCTACATATTTTACCCGCTAATCCCTCTAATCTACACATCCCAGGACACTAAGGGGCAATTTTAGCATAGCCAATCAACCTAACCCGCACATCTTTTGGACTGTGGGAGGAAACCGGAGCACCCGGAGAAAACCCATGCAGACACGAGGAGAATGTGCAAACTCCACACAGACAGTGACCCAAGCCGGGAATCGAACCCAGGTCCCTGGAGTTGTGAAGCAGCAGTGCTAACCACTGTGCTACCGTGGAAACAGACTTCCAATCACAGAAACATCCCTCTACCATCACCCACTGCTTCCTGCCTCTCAGCCAATTTTGGATCCAATGTGCCACTATGTCTTGGATCCCATGGGCCCTTACTTTCTTGACCAGTGTGCCATGAATAACCTCATCAAAAGCCTTGCTGAAGTCCATATAGACCACATCAAATCCTTATCAATTATCAAATCCTTAGCATTATCCTCATCAACACTCTTGGTTACATCCTCAGGATATTTAATGAAATTTGTCAAACATGATCTTCCCTTAACAAATCCATGCTGACTATCCCCGATTAATTTGTGTCAATCCAAGTGCAGATATATTCTGTCCCGCAAAACTTTTTCTAGTAGCTTATCCATCACTGAGGTTCAACTGACTGGCCGATAATTTCCTGGTCTATCCCTACCTCTTCCTTTTTAATAATGGGACAATGTTAGCAGCTCCCTTGCACCACACCTGTCTCCAGAGAGGATTTGAATATTACTGCCAGTGCACCTGATATCTCCTCCCCTGCTACCCTCACAGCCTGGGATACATTCCATTCTGGGCCTACAGATTTATCCACTTTTAAGGCTGCTAAACCTGCTAGTACCTCCTCTCTCTCCACGTTGATTCCCTCTAATATTTCCCCACCCTGATGTCTACATGTGCGTCATATTTTTCCATTGTGAAGATCGATGCAAAGTATTAATTGAGGACTGTACCCACATCTTCCGGGTGTACACACAGATTACCTATATGGTCCCTGATTGGTCCTACTTTTCCCTAGTAATTTTTTTGCTGTTTGTATATTTAAAAAACCCTTTGGGTTTTCCTTTATTCCCTCCACCAAAGCTTCTTCATGCGCTCTCTTAGCTTCCCTAATTTTCTCCTGCTCCTAGTTCATATGTACCACTCTAATTGGGACATGCTGTGCGTTTGGAAGATGCTGTCGAAGGATCTTTGGTGGGTTGCTGCAGTACATGTTGGAGATAGAAGACACTGCTGTACTGCACATCAATGGATTTGATGCTGAAGATAGTGGATGGGGTGCCAATGAAGTGGCTCCTTTGTCCTGGAAGGTGTCGAACTTCTGGAGTAGTGTTGGAGCTGCACAACGCTTTAACAAAGCCCACCAACGCTTCTACTTTCTCAGGGGACTAAGGAAATTCGGTACGTCCGCTATGACTCTCTCCAACTTTTACAGATGCACCATAGAAAGCATTCTTTCTGGTGGTACCACAGCTTGGTATGGCTCCTGCTCTGCCCAAGATCGCAAGGAACTACAAAAGGGCTGTGAATGAAGCCCAGTCCATCACGCAAACCAGCCTCCCATCCACTGACACTGTCTACACTTCCCGCTGCCTCGGAAAAGCAGCCAGCATAATCAAGGACCCCACGCACCCCGGACATACTCTCTTCCACCTTCTCCCATCGGGATAAAGATACAAAAGACTGAGGTCATGTACAAACTGACTCAAGAACAACTTCTTCCCTGCTTCATCAGACTTTTGAATGGACCTACTTCTATTAAGATCTTTCTCTACACCCTAGCCATGGCTGTGAAATCAGAACACGAGTTATTCTCCACAGAATTCCCAGCTTCTGACCTGCACTTGCAGCCACAGTATTTATACAGTTAGTCCAGTTCAATTCAGGTCAATGGTAACCCCCAAGATGTTGATAGTGCGGGATTAAAGTGATAGTAATTTCATTGCGTTTGTTGGATTCCCTCTAATTGCCCAGCACTTGTGGCGGAAATGTACTTGACACTTATCAGTCCAAGTTGTCCAAGTCTTGCTGCATATGGGCACGGCTTTAGTATCTGAGGAGTCACGAATGGGGCTGAACATTATTGTGCAATCATCATTGGGTGGCACAATGTCACATTGCCAGGGACCCCAAGTTCAATTCCAGCTTTGGGTGACTACCTGTGTGGAGTTTGCACATTCTCCCCGTGTCTACGTGGGTTTCTTCCGGGTGCTCCAGTTTCCTCCCACATTCCAAAGATGTGCAGGTTAGGTCAATTGGCCATGCCAAATTGAACCATAGTGTCAGGAGATTAGCAGGATAAATAGAGGGATAGGGCCTGGGTGGGATTTTTGTTGGTGCAGGCTTGATGGTCCAAATGGCCTCCTTGTGCACTGTAGAAATTCTATGATCAGTGAACATGATTGCCTCTGACATGGAGGGAAGCTCATTGACTAAGCAGCTGAAGATGATTGGGCCCAGGACACTACCTTGAGGGACTCCTGCAGTGATGTCCTGGAACTGGAATGAGTAACCTCCATGAACCACAACCATCTTCCTTTGTGCTAGGTATGACTGCAAGCAGTTGAGAGTTTTCCCACAGATTCCCATTGACTCTGGTTTTGTTAGGTCTCCTTGATGCCACACTCGATCAAATGCTACCTTGATGTCAAGGAAATTCACTCACCTCACCTGAGAGTTCAAGCTCTTTTGTCCATGTTTGGACCAAGGCTACAATGAGGTGAGGAACTGAGCGACCCTGGTGAAATCCGTGAGCAGGTTACTGCTAACTAAATGCCGCTTGATGGCACTGTCGACAACCCTTTGCATCATTTTACTGATGATTGAGAGTAGACTGATGAAACGGTAATTATCTACGCGGATTTGCCCTGCTTTTCGTGTGCAGGATATACCTGGGTAGTTTGCCACATTGCCAGCTAGATGCCAGTGTTGCAGCTATACTGGAACAACTTGATTAAGGGTGTAGCAAGCTTTGAAGTACAAGTCTCGAGTAATCTCGCTGGAAAGGGCAACGCAATGGCAACCACTGGTGCCTCACATTGCCAGGGACCCAGGTTCGATTCAGGCCTTGGGTGACCATGTGTGTAGTTTGCATGTTCTCGCAGTGTCTGTGTGGGTTTCCTTTGGGTGCTCCAGTTTGTTCCCACAGTACAAAGATGTGCAGATTAGTGGATTGGCTATTGTAAATGCGCTGGCTTATGGGGATAGGGTGAGGAGTGGGGCTGGGTAAGATGCTCTTTCGGAGAGTCGGTGCAGACTCAATGGGCCGAATGGACTCATTCTGCACTATAGAAATGCTATGGTATGCTGTCAGGACCCATAGCCCAGATGGATCATCCGCTTGACACTTCGGCTGAAGATTGTTGCAAGTGTTTGTCTTATCGTTTGCACTGATGTTCTGGGCTCCCCCATCTTTGAGGATGGGGATATTTGTGGGGCTCCCTCCTTCTGTTACTTGTTTGATTGTCCATCACTGTTCATGACCAAGGTAGCATTGTACAGCTTTGATCTGATCTGTTGGTTGTGAGGTCGCTTTGCTTGATCTGTAATTATGCACTTTCCGAGACTTCATTAGTGAACAACAAAATTATTTATTTACAAGCATCTATAAGAGCAGCAGCATGTCTACAGCTAGTTCTGGCATGCCTCTGCCTTGGAGAACTCCTCTCCCTGGGGTGATTCCCCACTGTCCCAATTGGTCACCCAGACTGGGTGACGCTTACTCTGCTGTGTTCTCCTTGAAGGGACTATCACCACACTATCGCATGCTGCTTTTGTAGTCCTGCATTGTAGTTTCACCTCATTTTTAGGTATGTCTGGTGCTACTCCTGGCATGCTCTCCTGTACTCTTCATTGAACCAAGGTTGATCCCCCAGCTTGGTCATAATGGTGGAGTGGGGAATAAGCTGGCCATGAGGTTACAGATTGTGGTTAAGAACAAATCTGCTGCTGCCAATGGCCCACAGGGCCTCATAGGTGCCCAGGGATCAGTGCTGGGACGCCAGTTATTCACAATGTATGTTAATGATTTAGATGAGGGAAATGAATGTAATATCTCTAAATTTGCAGATGACAAAGCTGGGGGGAGGTGAGCTATGAGTACAATGCAGAGATGCTTCAGTGTGATTTGGATAAGCTAAGTGGGCAAATGCGTGAAAGATGCAGTATAATGTGGATAAATGTAAGGTTATCCAGAAAAAACAAGAAGACAGCTTATTATCTGAATGGCTATAAATTAAGAGGGGGGAATTGCAATGAGACCTTAGTGTCCTTGAACACTAGTCGCTGAAGGTAAGCATGCAGGTGCATTTTTCGGTAAAGGCGACAAATGGTATGCTGGCCTTCACGGCAAGAGGATTCAAGTACAGGAGCAGGGGTGCCTTGTTGCAATTACATAGGGCCTTGGCGAAGCAACACCTGGAATACTGTATGCTGTTTTGGCCTCCCTATCTGAGGAAGGATGTTCTTGCTATAGGAGTGCAAAGAAAGTTTACCAGACTGATTCTTGGGATGATGCGACTATTGTCTGAGAAAAGATCGAGTGGGTTATATAGTCACAGAGGTTTACAGCATAGAAACAGGCCCTTCGGCCCAACTTGTCCATGCCGCCCAGTTTTTACCATTAAGTCCACATTACCAATTGCCCACATTTGGCCCATGTCCCTCTATACCTGTCTTACCCATGTAAGTGTCTAAATGCTTTTTAAAAGACAAAACTGTCCCTGCCTCTATTACTACCTCTGACAGCTCGTTCCAGACACTCACCGTCCTTTGTGTGAAAAAATTGCACCTCTGGACCCTTTTGCATCTCTCCCTTCTCACCTTAAACCTATGCCCTCCAGCTTTCTTTCCCCCAACACAAACAATGAATGAGACAGGTGTTCATTTCCCCTGCAGATCATACCCACTTGTTCTGGTCACATCCAAAACTGGCTGGTATTGGTCATCCTTCTTTGACACTCTCTCCAAAGTTCTAGAGTTAGACTTGCAGCTTTGTCCTTTGATGGCCATATTTGGAGTCCCATCTGAACTGGCCAGTTACAAGAAGATTAAGGCAGACATTCGCTTCATTCATAGCCTGCAGGCAGATTCTGTAACTTGGAGATCTTCCAAGCCACCCCTGCTTCATACTGGTTTCAAGACTTCAGGCCCTATTTTACTATTTTGATTCTAAGTGCTGGGTGGACTTGAAACTGGGAGCGTTTCAGATCCAACTTTTAGACCCATTCTCAGGTGCCCCCATGCGCCCTCTGCCTGAAAAAATATCAGCGATTCCGAATCGCGCTGCATAAGCCTGTGGGCGGGACTTAACACTGCCCGAAACCCTGCAGCTCCGATCAGCACCTCCAACTGCGCATGCGCAGGAAAAATAAATAGAATGCTGCTCTCCTGCCACATCGCTCCCGGGCCCCCACATTGTCCCATCCCACAACATTACTGACCCCCTTATCCCCCCCCCCCCCCTCCCGACCGATTGTGGCCCGCTCCCCCCTTTCCCCGCCACCGATCTCAGGCAGAGTAGCAGCGGACCCCTCCTTCACCCCCCTGATCTCAGGCAGAGTGGCAGCGGACCCCCGCTTCCCCCTCACTGATCTCAGGCAGAGTGGCAGTGGACCTCCCTTCTCCCTCACCAATTTCAAGCAGAGAGACGAGAGACGCTAGGCACCTCCTCACTAACTGAAGTGCCCAATTCGGATTTTTGTGGAGCATGTCTGTTTTGCACTGATTCTGGATGGGTGAACACGGTAGTAAAGGAGGAAGTGCTGTTAAGGTTGGACGTGCAGCCCATTAAGTCAATTTAAATGCAGCCATTCTCGGGCCTTAGTAAAGTGGGAACCAGCGCGGAGGCGGGTGCGGAAAGCGCTACTCGTCTCATGCCTGACTTTACCAAGTTTTCACGCCCGAAAACGGGCACAATGCGATGGTAAAATCGGGCCCTTAATGTCTTTTCTTTATTTGGAAAAGATTAAATGCACCATACGAAGATTAACTGAGAAATTTTATGGTTGATGGTAGCCTTTTTCTTTAAAGAGTTAATTATTGTTGACTGTTAGTTTAAATTGTGTTTTTCCCCCTATTTTGCATAGTTTTGTATGTTCAGTGGTTCACTGGGGGCATGAGCTGCATCAGTTCGCCTGTTCTTTATCTCTTTCCAAGAACCAGTAAAAATATATTTTACTAAATTCTTCCAAATGTCAATTTTAACAAGTTGAGCCCATGTCATTTACCTACTGCCATGGTTCACCTTGAAATAGTGATCTAGATTTGTGCTTTCCAAATGGTTTAGTATTTAGAAGAAATTGTTTCTGAAGTTCTTTTATTGAGGCATACCACTTTTATTAAATAGAGAAAATGGATCACTTGTATAACGTTACTGTACCATAGAATGGACGATGACAACCTTACAACGTTATCAGCTTCTTTAATCTTTTTGTAGTTTACAGAATCCAAACAACATTCTGTTTTGGAAAGGGCTTTTAAATGAAGCCAGCTGAGAAAGCAATGCAATAGTTATACTGGTGAGTGGTAGATTCCTCGAGATAAAAGTTCAACGGTTTAGCCAAGTACAAAATCAAATTTATTCAACAGAACACAGGTATACTAGGTACTAAACCACTGTGCCAAAAATGCAAATTGCCAGCACTTGTTTTTCCACATATCATAATCTTGGCGGGACCACATGGGAAGGATTATGAAATAATGAAATAGTGACCCAACTGAACCGCTTTAAAAAAACATTAATAAACTGGTACCAACAACTCAAAGGACTCAATACTACAATGTGCAATGGAGGCCTAGTTCATTTAAAATAAGATCTTGGTGCCAGCTGCAGCATACTCAAGGGATGCAGACTTGGAAAAATCAACATCAATGTGGGGATCTAACTGCTGGTGTAAAATTCTCAAATTTGTACAAACTGCAACAGACAGGGAAGCTCTAAAACTGTAATTAATGACAGCTTCAATAATGTATATTTTGTTCTGGCATTTGTCTATTGTTGTCAGAAACGACGACATTTGAGGCTGCGATTGACAGATATTTGGTCTCTCAAGGAATCGAGGGATATGAGGAGTGGTTGAGAAAGTGGCGTTGAAGGCCAAGTTCAGCCATGATCATAGTCATAGAATGGCAAAGCAGACCCAACAGGCCATTTGGTCTACGCCTGCTCCTATCTTTTTTGTGTTCTTGTGTGTCATGATGGAATTGTATTTTTCTAATCTAATATTGCAAGGTTAACAACATTAAATGACAATTCAGTAAAAAAACGTCAGTATGCTGAAAAAAATGCTGTCGAAGTTTTTCATCATGCATTCATAAGGACAGATGCATCAATGTCCTCTGCAAGCAAAAGGAGCATACCCAAGCATTGCTCCTTTTTTGAATTAAAAAGCATAGAGGACAACAGTTCTCTGGCACATTCTCCATGGCAACACCTCAACTAATCAGCATCCTTTTCTCAAACAGTATAAATTGTTCCCTTTGAACTTTTGCATTCTTGCGTCTGTCCAGTTGAGTGCAAGAAAAGATTAAGTCATACTCAAGGTGGCACAGTGGTTAACACTGCTGCCTCACAGGGACCTGGGTTCAATTGCAGTCTTGGGTGACCGTGTGGAGTTTGCACTTTCTCCCAGTGTCCACGTGGTTTTCCTCCAGGTGCTCCAGTTAAAATATGTATAGGTTAAGTGAATTAGCCATGCTAAATGTGCAGGGTTACGGGGACTCGAATAAAATGCTATTTTGGAGAGTCCGTGCAGACTTAAGAGGCTGACTGTAGGGATGCTATGGTTCTAAGTTTTGTACAGCCTAGTGATTAATTTGGTAAAAATTAAAAACTCAAGCTCCAAAGCAACTTCCCTTGCTGATAAAAATGAAGCAATCTTCGCCATTTTCGTGTGGGAAATGTGCTCAAGGAAACCTTAAAATAAAAAGTGTCCCTCCATCATCCAAAAAGCCCCTCTCACTGGTTTCCCCTCCAAACCCCACACATTCTTATTCAAATAAAACAGGAAAAGTGGGTGCACCCAGTTCACCACAAGCACTATTCAACCAGTTGACAAGACATCTAAACATAGCATAAAGTGTGTTCAAAAATATGTACTATCATTTTATTTTTCCTTATCAATGTCTCAACATCATTTATTTATCTAAAATGATAGATTTTTCCTGGATTAACCTTAAAAGGTCTACAAAATTACGGGAGGCATAGACAGGGTAGATAGTCAGAGACTTTTTTCCCCAGGATGGAAGTGTCAATTACAAGGGGGCACAGGTTCAAGGTGAGAGAAGGAAAGTTTAAGGGAGATGTACGGGTGATGTTTTTCATGCAGAAAGTGGTGGGTGCCTGGAACGCGCTGCTGGAGGTGGTGGAAGCAGGCACATTAGCAACATTTAAGAGGCATCTAGATGGGTATATGAATGGGGAGGGAATAGAGGGATACCGAAGGTTTTCTTTAGTTTAGTTTAGTTAAGCATCATGATCGGCACAGGCTTGGAGGGCCAACTGGCCTGTTCCTGTGCTGTACTTTTCTTTGTTCTAAAATGTTAGGTTGATGTTCTGGTGTTTGTGATTTTATTACCTATAAAATAAAACTAAAGAAATGTTGCAAATATAATCTTGTATCGCTTAGCTGCTTTATTTCTCTCTACTGATGTTGTGAAAATGGCCTTGGAGAATAGATACAAGATGGTCTATAGACATAAATCACAAGAGCATAACTAAAACTATAAACTGGAGTCCAGACATCTCTTACAAGTCCACACAGCAGAAAACATTCCTCTCTGCTGTTTTTCAATTCACAGAAATGAATTGGCCATCCCAACATTTCTACTGAAAGGTATAATAAAGTGAATGTGCTCTGTTCAGCATTTATCATTCTAAAAAAAATGCCAAGACCTGAAAACACTTGGGTCAGATTTCACATTGATGTAACATCTGGAAATATATTAAATCTATTGCTAATCTTGTTATTTTCAAGTATAAGGATGTTTGTTTCCCCATAAACCACTAATTCAGTTGTTAGAAACTTGCATTCTCGATCAATAATGCAGGTAGGTTGCTGACCTATTGCCATGTTTATAATAGCACTGGCTTGTAAAGGCTAATAGCCTTTCATCTGAAATGAGTGAGGAATCCAACTTTTCCATAGTTAACACGCCTGTGGTTCAATTTAGCTTGTTATGTACTTCACCACTCTTCCAAAAGCTGTTCTATTGCTTACACAAAATTGTATTTCTTCTCAAATTAGTCTAACTGATTTTGAAATTGGACCCTAGATGCAAGATAAGGGAGAGGGGAGTAAAATTAGTCTTGGGCGAGGGCACTATAAAATGGACTTAATCAGCAGCCTGTTCGACATTCTATCAGATTTTCTTTTCAAAAAAATCAAGAAAAATGAAAACCATTTTTCCACAGCACATATACTACATACTTTCTTTCATTCTATCAACGCAAAATGTAAATCCAAGAGAAACCAGATTAAATACAAGCAAGTGATGCAAGTCCCAAAATCAGTCTCATGCAGTTTTGTATTACAAAGGCTGAGAGGCAAAGTGGTAGCTTCAGATTTTCGGATGATTAACTGGAGACTTGGGTACGGTGAACGTAACATAAGGACATAATAAATTGGGACAGGGGTAGGCCATTTTGTTCCAGAAGCCACTATTCAACAAGATAATTGCTGGTTCTATTTTGGCTTTCATATCACTACAGCTTGCTCTTCCGTAACCCAGGATTTGCTCAAGATCAAAAAACTGACTAACTCGGCCTTGTATATATTAAATGACCCAGCCTTCAATGCTCTCTGGGGTAGAGAGTTCCAAAGAGTACCAACCCTCAGAAGAAATTCCTCCTCATTTCAGTCTTAAATGGGAAACCACTTATTTTGAAACTGTGCCCCCTAGTTCCAGATTCTCCCATGAGGGAAAACATTCCCTCAGCATTTACCCTGTCACGCTCCCTCAGAATAGGTTTCAATAAGACTGCCTCTCGTTCAATGAGTACAGATCCAAATTGCTTAATCTTTCTTGATACGACAAGTCCCTTAGCTCTATCAACCTACTGAACCATCTCTAACACAATTACCTGGGCAGCATGGTGGCACAGTGGTTAGCACTGTCGCTTCATGCGCCAGGGACCCAAGTTCGAATCCCGGCTTGAATCACTGTCTGTGCGGAGTTCACACTTTCTCCCTGTGTCTGCGTGGATTTTCTCCGGGTGCTCCAGTTTCCTCCCGCAGTCCAAAAGGGTTAGGTGAATTGGCCATGCTAAATTCTCCCTCAGTGTAACCGAACAGGCACCAGAGTGTGGCAACTAGGGGATTTTCACAGTAACTGCATTGCAGTGTTAATGTAAGCCCACTTGTGACACTAATAAACAAACTATTAAAATCCTTCCTTAAGTAAGGAGACCAAAAATGTATAACACCATACTCGAAGTGTGGTCTTACCAATGCCTTACAGTTGTAGCAAAACTTTCCTATTTTAAACTCACCCTTGGAACAAAGCTAACATTCCATTTGCCTTTTTAAGTACAAGTTGTGCTAACTTCTGATTTACATAAGAGAACACAGAAATCCCTCTGTACAACAGAATTCTGCAGTATCTCTTCATTTAAATAAGAGTTTTTCTATCCTTCCTGCCAAAGTGGGCAACCTAATATTATACTATAATATATTATATATTATCCCACATTAATATTATATATTATCCCACATTATACTCCACCTGCCAATTTTCCATCTACTCACAACCTACCGAAAATGCTTTGGCAGACTGTGTGTGTCCTCCTCAAAAACTATCCTACCTGTCTCTGTATTTCAGCAAATTTGACTACAATAAACTCAGCCCTTTCATCCACATCATTAACGTAGATTGTAAGCAGTTGAGGCCCCAGAATAAATCCCTGTGGCACTCCACTAGTTAGTTTGTCAACTTGAAAATTACCCAGACTCTCAATCTTCTATCCATGCTAACATATTATAGTAATTCCTCACCTAAAGTCCTAGTTGTGTTCCTTAAAATTGTGACTTTGCTTCACTTGCTTGTTCACTTGAGGTTCCCACAGAATTCTCATAAATCTTTTAGAAATTTCTCATCTTCTATGCAGAAAATCAATGTACAAGTTGAAATACTGTACCATACATGGACAGTACAATGCACTTCTTGTTGAAATAATTTGCAAATACATCACTGTAGTGAGTAAATTCAAAATAGGTAACATTCACATGTCTTTCTTCTTGGTAGTTCCCAAGACTGCTTCCACCACCCAGGTTTGATGGGTTCTGAGATGGCTGCCAAGTTCAATGCACTATCTGCTGTCTCTGCTATATGTGGCAGGTGTTGCTTGGAGGTCAGATAAATAAGTTAATTGGAGATTTAGTGCATTCCTTCAACTTTACCTCTGCATGTTCCCGGCAAAGTCTGTTGTTGTGCTTGGTGCTTTCCTGAATTAACTTTCTCCATTTTTGTCCGTCATCAGGAGTCAATGGTGACGTTTGGCCCCTTCAAAGATAGAAGCATAGAAGACAGGAGCAGGAGGAAGCCATTTGGCCCGTCAAGTCTGCTCCACCATTCATCACGATCATGGCTGATCGTCCAATTCAATAGCCTAATCCTGCTTTCTCCCCATAACCTTTGATCCTATTCGCCCCAAGTGCTATAGAAACAGACTTTGAGCACATCCCTAAAGAGTTTCAGCTTTGATTTGCGCCTCATTGCTGGGTATGTTGGCTTCGGAGAAGATGTTGCTGTTGGACTATCTTTCTTAACATTTGGAGGATCTTACGAAGGCTTTGCTGTTGTTACTTTGAGGTGCTTATTGCAGATTGCAGGTTGCCCAAGTATCAGAAATACAGATAGGAGTGCAGAGATCACTGCTGCCCAGTGAACCATGACCTTAGTCTCAGGTGTGAGATCCTGGCCCTCAATTGCACTTATCCTCAATCAGCCAAAAGCAGAGTGAAGTGATAGAAAATGTTGTTGTTCATGTTTGGCAAAAGAATTTGGCAAGACATTCACCGGAATTCTACTGCCCTACCCACCACGGAATCAGAGTGGGCGAGGGGTGGACAATGAAAATGTCCATTGACCTCAAGCGGGATTTTCCAGTCTTGCTCGAGCAAGGCCGTAAAATCCCGCCCAGTGAGAATGATTCATATTTCCCAGAATCTCAACATTGATCTTAAATTGACATGGGAGAGGTGGCTTTGTGCTGTGGGACTGATTGGAAAGGAACCTTGATTTTCCCCAATGTTCAGTGAAAGGTTAATTTTCTCATACCCTTTGAGTGAGCATAGATGATTGAAATTGAAGTGATATTGGTTTTAAATGGCTTAACCAGAGCATGAAAGAGTTACTAGGACAAGGAGCCAGGATTGTCAATAATCTTGAAAAATTTATCCAAGGACTAATGGATATTTTTTTCCCACCCATAAATCTCATTGCAGCAGTTGATGTCATCATTAATTACCCTATTCACTTTGGCACTGCGCTCTCTGTTTGGATCGCGCTCAGTGAAGGCTTCCATTGCTCTTCAATGAGTTTGAAAGCACCTGACAAACGTTACATTGATAAAATCCGAGGGGATGTAGTTTGAAAGCTCCTGACAAATGTCACATTGATAAAATCCAAGGGGATGTTGTTCCAGTGCAAGCTTTCTCTTTAGCTCCCTAACTCTCTAAATGCATTAAATCTTCATTGGACAGTTCCTCTCCATGGAACTCAAGCATCTCCACCACTTCATCAAAGCCAACTTCCACCGCCAAGGTAATGACTACATGCTAACTTTCAGTGACAGTGTCGTGAAATCTTTTGTGGTTGGTGACACACTCGGTCCATGCTTTCCACCACACAGAGTGGCCTAAGTGTTACACCGTTAAGTGCTTGCAAGGTAAGATGAATTAGAAGCAGCATCATGCAGAATATGGAAAGACTCTTGGCAGTTTGAAAAAAAAAACAAAACCAACACAAAGTGTCTCTTTGTTTCATGATCATCCAAGCAAAACGTAAAAGCCAGAAATGACAACTCCTTCTTAAAATCTCTTTTTAACCAAGATTTTAGTCACTTGTGCCTCCACGGTGATATCTCCTTATTTGGCTTGGTGTCAACTGTTTGACCAATTATGCTTCTGTGAAATAGTTTAGGAGTTTACTTATGCTAAATGCACTATGTAAATACATTATCTATACCATCAACATTAAATTTTAGTTCTATTCTTAAAGCCACATAGATTAGATAGCAGCAGTACTCACTCATCTTGGAAAGACAGTCACATAAGAAATAGGAGGAGTTGGCAATTTGCCACTCGAGCCTGCTCTGCCATTCAACTCTGTCATGGCTGATCTTCTAACTCAAAGGCATTATAGATTCCAACAACTACCCTAACTATAGATGTCAGGCTAACAGGTCTGTTCTCGTTTTCTCTCTCTCCCTTGTTTCTTAAATAGTGAGGTTACATTTGCTACTTTCCAATTTGCAGGGACAGTTTCAGAATCTATTGAAATTTGGAAGATGATCTCTAGCTATACAGCCATCTCTTTCAACTTTCTGGGATTTAGTTCATCAGGTTCAGAGGATTTACCAATTTTCTTTCACTTCCCCATGGTCAGTAGACCCTTGATTCTCTAATAGTACTTTTGTATCTTCCTTCATCAAGACAGACATTTGGTTCACCTCTCTGCCATTTCCTTATTCCTGATTATAAATTCTCCCATCTCCGCCTGTAATGAGCATAGGCTTGACTTTGCTTGTCTTTTCCTTTTTATATATCAATAGAGTTGTAGTCTGTTTTTATGTTTCTCACCAGTTTACTTTCATATTTTATTTTCTGACAAAGGCTCATCCTGACTCTCAACCTGCAGTGGAACTCTCTCTTTCCAAGTGTGCTATCCACATAGTTTTCAGCCTCTTAGGTGCATCACAATGACTCTGACCGTCGCTTGAGCTCTAAACAAGAGCTCAATTTTCTGCAGCTGATGTGCGCATATGGTCAACCAGGCCACAGGAAGTGTCCACAACTTCTCACATTACAGGCTGAGAGTTCTGGCAGAGGGGGAAATCGGCAACTGTCGTACAGTTAAGGGGGACCAGACAGGAAATGCAGGTGTTCCCTTAGTCCATCTTGCTGACTAACATGTTTTTCTGTTTTGGATGCTGGTGAGGATGATGGTTCCTTGGAGGAATGCAGCCACTGCCAGGTCCATGGCACTACGGGTGCCTCAGCTGCACAGGAAGGGAGGAAAAAAAATGGAAGAGCAATAGTGGTAGAGGATTCAATAGTTGAGGGAACAGACGGGTGTTTCTATGGCTGCAGACATGACATCACCATGTGATTGAACTGCCTTGCCACGTCTTAAATTTATGTCCCCGCTCCTGGTCTTTCCAGTTGTTTCAACTCTTAAGTTTCACCAACTACAATGGTGGGATTTGAACCAATGTCCCCACAGCATTAGCCTGGACTACCATTCCAGCGACATTACCACTACACCACTGCCTTCTCCTCAGATGAATCAATCTATTCCCAGAACAGATTCTCAGATTTGAATTTTTTTTAACGATGGAAATACTCAGCAGGTCAGGCAGCATCTGCAGAGTGAAACACAGTTAGCATTTGATGACCTTTCATCAGAACTGAAGAAAGATAGAAATATAGTAGGTTTTAAGACGACAGAAGGTGAAGGGGCAGGAAGAACAAAAGGGAAAATCTGTGATAGGGTGGAGGGCAAGAGAGACAGGCAGAAGAAATTAAATAACAAGAAATTTCATATTACAAAAGCTAAAGGAACTGGTAACGGGTGTGGTAAAGAAACAAAACGATGTGGCCAGATGAGGCATGAATGGTGATATAACAGCCACCTGAATGCAAAATGAAGGGATAAAGAAAGGAAATAAGACTGACGCAGCAAAACAAAAAGGTGGACACAGAGGTTATGATCTAAAATTGATGAACTCAAATGTTGAGTCCAGAAGGCTGCAGAGTGCAAGTCGAAAGATATGGGGCTGCTCCTCGAACTTGCACTGAGCGCCATTGGAACACTGTGGCAGGCCATGGACAGAAAGGTCAGAGTGGGAGCAAGGAGGAGAATTAAAATGTCAAGTGACAGGAAGCTTGAGATCACGATTGCAGACTGAACAGAGGTATTCTGCAAAGCAGTTACCCAGTCTGTGTTTAGTCCTTCCAATGTAGAGAAGACCACATTATGCACAGTGAATACATTATAGTTCACAGCATGCAATTGAAATAAGTACAAGGAAATTGGTATTTCTCTTGGAAAAGGAGTGTTTGGGCATTGGATATTAAGAAGGGAGGAAACTAAAAGGACAGGCATTGCATCTCCTGCAATTGCAAGGAAAGCAGTCTTAGGAAAGGGAGGGATGTTGGGAGTGACTGAGTTGTGGACCAGGGTGTGCTGGAGGGAAAAATTGCTTCGAAGTGCAAGGGAAGATGTGCTTGGTAAAAAACCAAAAGAGAAAATGCTGGAAAATCTCAGCAGGTCTGGCAGCATCTGTAAGGAGAGAAAAGAACTGACATTTTGAGTCCAGATGACCCTTTGTCAAAGCTAAAAGGCATAGAAAGTGGGAGATGTTTATACTGCAGGGTGAGGGAATGAAAGATGAGTCATAGCCACAGAGAAGGGCAAAAGACTGCTAATGGTTGTCCACAGAGAGAATAAAAGGTGTGAATGGCCAAACGGCAGAGAAGCTAAAATGAAAGGATAAGCTGTAACAGATGAAGATGTTGGGGGAGGGGGGGTGGAAAATGGATGGGACAGAGGTAAAATTTAGAAAAGGGGAAGCAAAGGGGGAGAAATGGTAAGGGAAGAGGGATAAAGTAGAGGGAAAGAGTGGGGGGGGAAGAAAAATGAAGGAAGACAATAAAGAAATAAAAGGTAGAGAACAGTAAAAAGTTAAATAAAATAGAGTGAAAACAAAGGGGTCGAGGTGGGATAGAGCAAATCATCTGAAGTTGTTGAATTCGATGTTGAGACCAGAAGGCTGTAAAGTGCCCAGCTGGAAGATCAGATGCTGTTCCTCCAGTTTTCATTGAGCTTCACTGGAACATTGCAGCAGGCCAAGGACAGACATGTGGGCATGGGAGCAGGATCGTGTGTTAAAATGGCAAGCAACCGGAAGGTCAGGGTCCTGATGGTGCACAGACCGAACGTGCTCTGCAAAGCAATCACCCAGTCTACACTTGCTCTCTCCAATATTGAGGAGACCACATTGGAAGCAGCGAATACAATACACCAAATTGAAAGAGGTGCAAGTGAAACACTGCTTAACCTGGAATGAATGTTTCGGACTTTGGATGGTAAGCATAGAGGAGGTAAAGGGACAGGTGTTACATCTTCTACGATTGCATGGCAAGGTGCCATGAGTGACGGGAGAGGTGTTGGGTATAGTGGAGGAATGGACTAGATTATCCTGGAGGGATACAGAGAGAGTGAAGGGAAGATGTGTTTGGTGCTGGTATCACGCTGGAGTTGGCGAAAATGGCGGAGGATTATGTTTTGCGTGCAGAGGCTGGTGGGGTGAAATGTGAGAACAAGGGGGACTCTATCCTTGTTCTGGGAGGGAGGGGAAGGGGTGAGGGTCGTGGCGTGGGAGATGGGCTGCACGCTGTTGAGGGCCCTGTCGACAACTGTAGATGGGAATCCACGGTTGAGGGAAAAGGAGCACATATTAGAAACACCACTTTGGAAAGTGGCATCATCGGATCAACTGCAACGAAGGCAAAGGAGCTGAGAGAAAGGGATGGAGTCCTTACAGGATGTAGGGTGTGAAGTGCTGTAGTCCAGGTAGCTGTGGGAGTCAGTGGGCTTGTAATGGATATTGGTAGTCTATTGTCGGAAATGGAGACAGAAAGATCAAGGAAGGGAAGAGAAGTGTCTAAGATGGACCAGGTAAAGGCGATGGAGGGGTGGAAACTGGAAGCGAAGTTGGTGAATTTTCGAGATCTGGACGAGAGCATGAAGCGGTACCAAAACAGTCATCGATATAGCGGTAAAGGAGTTGCGGGATGGTAGGGACCCGGGTAGGCCTGGAACAAGGAATGTTCCACATACCCCATAAAAAGACAAGTGTAGCTAGACCCATGCGGGTACCCATTGCTTCTCCTTTGATTTGGAGAAAGTGGGATGAGTTAAAGGAGAAGTTGTTGAGAGACAGAACAAGTTCAGCCAGGCGGAGGAGAGTGGTGGTGGATGGGATTTTTCAGACCTCTTTTCAAGGAAGAAGCAAAGAGCTCTCAGGCCATTCTGGTGTGGTATGGAAGTGTACAGAGATTGCACATTCATGGTGAATAGGAGGCGGTTGAAGCTGCAAACTGGAAGCTGTCAATATGGGCATCAGAGGAATCCCGGATGTAGGCGGGGAGGGAATGAACCAGGAGAGTGAGGATGGAGTCAACGTAAGAGGAAATAAATTCAGTGGGACAGGAGCATGCTGACACAATGGGCTTACCAGGACAGTCCTTTTTGTGGATTTTGGGAAGTAGGTAGAAGCGGGCTGTCCGGGGTTGTGAGGCAATGAGGTTGGAAGCTGTGGGGGAAGGCATCCGGAGGACATGAGGTCGGTGGAGATAATGGTTTGATGTTCAGTGGTGTGGTCCTGGTCTGGGGGAGGTAGGAGGAAGTATCTGAGAGTTGGCGCTCAGCCTCTGCGAGGTAGAGGTCAGTGTGCCAGACAACAACAGCACCCACTTTGTCGGCAGGTTTGATGACAATGTCAGGGTTGGATCTGAGGGAGCGAAGGGCGGAAAGTTCGGAAGGAGAGAGGTTGGAATGAGAGAGGGGGGCAGAAAAATTGAGACGGCCAATGTCCCATCGACAGTTCCCAATGAAAAGATCGAGGGCAGGTAATTGTCCCGATAGGGGTATCCAATTGGAGGCAGAATGTTGGCGGCACGTGAAAGGATCAGTGGAATGGAGGGAGGTCTCTTGCCCAAAGATGTGGGCATGGAGACGAAGGCGACGAAAGAAGAGTTCAACATCATGTCGAGCTCGGAATTCATTGAGGTGGGGACGTAAGGTGTGCTTGGAAGATGTGCTTGGTGGTGGCATCATGCAGGAGCTAGGGAAAATGGTGGAAAATGATCAGTTGAATACAGAAGTTGGTGAGGTGGAAGATGAGTACAAGTGCATCCCTATCAGTTTTGGGAGGGAGGGGAAAGGGTGAGTGCAGAAGTGCATGAAATAGATTGGACATGGTGAAGGGCCTTGTTAACCACAGTGAGTGAGAATCTCCTGTGAAGAACTGAGGAACTAAGACAGAGCAACTGAATGGAGTAGGATTCTTACAAGAAACGGGATGTGAGGAAGTGAAGTTAATGTAGCTATGGGAGTCTGTCCGCTTGTAGTGAAGATTAGTTGATAGCCAGAAATGGACAGAGAAGTCGAGGAAGGTTAAGGAAGAGTCAGTGTTGGACAACGTGAAGTTTAAAGTTTATTTATTAGTGTCACAAGTAGGCGTTTAACATTGCAATGAAGTTACTGTGAAAATCCCCCAGTCACCACACTTCGGCACCTGTTCAGGTACACTGAGGGAGAATTTAGCATGGCCAATGCACCTAACCAGCATATCTTTCGGACTGTGGGAGAAAACAGAGCACCTGAAGGAAACTCACGCAGACATGGGGAGAACGTGCAGACTCGCACAGACAGTGACCCAAGCTGGGAAGTGAACCCAGGTCCCTGGCGCTGTGAGGCAGCAGTGCTAACCACTGTGTCACTATGTCGCCCTGGTGAGTGAAGATAAGAAATCGGAAATAAAGTCAATTAAAGTTTACAGTTCAGGGTGAGAAGAGCCAGTAACACAAATAAAGTCATAACTGAACCTGAAAAATAAATGAAGGAGAGGGCCTGAGCAGGACTGGAATAAGGAATATTCCATATATCCCATAAAAAAGGCTGAAGTAGCTGGGACCCATGCAGATACCTTTTTATTTGGAGGAAGTAAGTAGAGTTAAAGAAGTTGTTCAGTGTGAGAACAAACTTAGCCAGATTTCAAACTGAGACTTCGTTCACAGAACAATAAGTTTTTTTTTAAAGGAGGCTTCTTTCAATTTCAATTTTGCAACGGCATTCAGATGAGAAAAGTTTTTTTGCAAGTCACCATTAATAATTGCAGGTTTGGAGTACAGAGCTGTCTCTGAAAGAGCTGCCTTGAACACGTGCATTATATAATTCCTCAGCTTGAGATCCTACACAGAAATTACTGTAAATAGTTTTAACTATCAGTTTCATGAGTTTTAATAAATAGCCAAAATGTATGTATATTTCAAACCTTTTAATGCAGTAGAAGTTTTGTCCTTTTCTTCTGATCCTCCTAGCTGGTTTTGTGCCATGGTAATCCACAAGGTTGAAAGAATAGAAACCACCAGATAAACAAGCATCCAATCAGTTTCACTTGATCAAGTTAAGTAGAACTAAAGTAACAGAGCAGAAAAAAAAATACTGTCAACTAGTGTTGTGAATGTTGAGTCTGTATGTTTAAAATACAAAAATATTTAACTGTTTTCTGCTACACACTTAAACTTCAAGTTATCCTATATTTTGTAAATCAAGATTGTAATTAATAAATTTGATTATTTAAAATAAAGTGGGGAAATGTGTTTAGATTGATGTGTTTAAGAACACTAAATGTAAACATTAAATGCAGTTTGAAAATAAAAACTTTCAACAATGGATGGAAATATGAATTGATATGTAATTAATGGCAGGTGTTAAGTACATCATTGAAGTCATGAGCATCCCACAAATACAAACATCAACGTTTACAATACATGAACTATGTCTGCCACAGTAGCTAGAAATAAAGTTGATTTCAAATTTTATTTAAACTACAGATTGCAGAACCAGGCAACATAAAAATGTTAATTGGAAATCAAGTGGAGACAATTAATGATTCTCACTATGTTATTTTAGATTACATTTATTCATTCCCTTGGCAAATGCTACTGCTCGCTCTGTAAATCCAGTTATATCTACTATAATCTTGTATAACCAAAGCTTTTGTTTCAAGCTTCACAAAACAATGCACATCAACTTACTTGCTCCAATCCAAAATTATCTGACCTATCATAACAAGAACTTTTATTTACTTCCCCCCCAATATTTCATCTTAAACTGAAAACAGATCTGCCTCACGCTGGATTTTTACTTCAATCTTTTAAATTTTCTGGTCAGTTGCAATACTCAAGAATGAGGACTGTTAGCTCTTTCAAACACGTTGTTCAACATGCCATAAATATTAACAAAATCATTAGGAAATGTAAGTCAAGCTTGCATTTATTTTTCACTAAATTGACAAGAAAGGGTGTTCTACGATCTCATACTTTAAAACAAGGCCTATTTATTGATTTTGAAGAGTACCGCAGAGCAGCTGCGATTGAACGGGGGTGTACGTTTGTGTGGGTGCTTGTACTGACATGCCCAGCATGGGGGTGGGGGACAACTCAGGGCCCGAGGCCTGTGTGGGTCGTCGTGTCAGCCCGATCATCTTGGTGAACGGGTGGTCACTTTCTCTGTCGCACACGGACCCACAGCTTCTCTGTCTCTCACACAGAGCGCCGCAGCTCCACGCAGAGGGAATCACCCAACACCGTGCAAGGGAAAACACCGCCCGTACCGTCACAGCACAGCTCTCCGACCGCCACTCACGAGGAGCTGATTCCGACTGCCCACCACCCAGTAAACAAATCATAAGATCCACAATGCTGAAAGTGACAGAACGCACAGAGGGAGCCCGACCACCATCCAGCACCACAACATGGGAAAGAACCAGAGCGGAACCGGAACCCGGCCGTCGCCACAGCAACCAGTTCGAACAAGACGACATGACAAGCGCGCGAACCAAACGGTCGCGGTGGGCGGTTGGGATCCGGAGGAGGAACGCGTCCGGAAAACACTCCGTGAAATGTCAGCGGTGGAAGTCGCTGGCGGCGAGCGAAGCGGGTGGAGGCGAAAGCTTTGACAAACATGGTAAGGGGCGTTTTCCTCGCGGAAAGGTTTTTGGGAGGCGGGACCTGCTATAAAGTTTGATGCTGTCGAAACGGTTCCCAGGTGACCTCAGCCTCACCTGTCATATTGGACACTTCCGACTCACTGTTAACAGTGAGTTTAAAAGGCATTTTTTTGTAATTCCCTTAACATCGTCAGTTATTTTTGTGGTGTCCTCAAATCTTCACTCAGCCTGAACCCCTCCAGCTGCTGTCCACCAGCAGAGGCTGGTGCAATTAGTGCTTCAAGCCCAACCATTGTAGACCCTGACCCCGCAACCCACTCTCTCCCTCCCCCACACCCCCCCCCCTCCCTCCACCACACCCCCCCCCCTCCCTCCCCCACACCCCCCCCCCTCCCTCCCCCACACCCCCCCCTCCCTCCCCCACACCCCCCCCCCTCCCTCCCCCACACCCCCCCCCCTCCCTCCCCCACACCCCCCCCCCCTCCCTCCCCCACACCCCCCCCCCTCCCTCCCCCACACCCCCCCCTCCCTCCCCCACACCCCCCCCTCCCTCCCCCACACCCCCCCCTCCCTCCCCCACACCCCCCCCTCCCTCCCCCACACCCCCCCCCCTCCCTCCCCCACACCCCCCCCCTCCCTCCCCCACACCCCCCCCCCCCCTCCCCCACACCCCACACCCTCCCTCCCCCACACCCCCCCCCTCCCTCCCCCACACCCCCCCCCCTCCCTCCCCCACACCCCCCCCCCTCCCTCCCCCACACACCCCCCCCCTCCCTCCCCCACACCCCCCCCCCTCCCTCCCCCACACCCCCCCCTCCCTCCCCCACACCCCCCCCCCTCCCTCCCCCACACCCCCCCCCCCTCCCTCCCCCACACCCCCCCCCCTCCCTCCCCCACACCCCCC